>NW_020312019.1:0-37925 GCF_003144115.1 Tilletiopsis washingtonensis
GGCAATCATCGCTGCGACACCCGCCGTGATGGAGGGGGTGATGTGAAAGGAAGAGGTCGAGGAGCCGACGCGGGATGAACCATGCGCGGCGGCGACGAGGGCGGTGATTGGTTGCTGGGCGTTGCGCAGCGGCGTGTGCAAAGGCGGTGGCGCCGGCTGTGACGAGCGTGAGCAGCGCGATTGCCCCTACCTCTTCCAGATGACAAGACGCGGGGATTGGAGGCAAGCGGAGCGGCGAGTCGAAGATTGTCAGAACAAGAACGGTCAGCAAGACGAGGCGGCGGTGAGGAGACGAGTGGCGGCAATGCGAGGCGTCGCAGGAAAGGGCGCAGTGTTGGCGACGATGAGGCGTTGGCGCGTGCGTCCCGCAGCGGCGTTGGCACGGACCGCGAGATTGCTCTATAGGGGCTGCGCGACAGGGGCCGGCAAGCGACGGCAACGAAGCCGTGGCGTCGCACAGACTCTGCGATGTGAGGCGCGCGCAGCCCTGATCGCAATTCTCCCACTCGATCGAGTGGTCGGGGTGTCAAGGGCAATGTCGAAGATGAAGATCGAGGTCGGCGACGACGGCGACGAGGGAGAGAAGCCCCGGATGGAGACGGCTCGAGGAGGCGAAGCGAAGCAACGACGGTGACAAGGAGGAGCGGCAGAGGACGGAGAGGCTGTTCCAGACGGCGAGGAGAGTGCGGCGAGAGGCATGCGGCGTCAAAGATCACTTGCTGCAGCGGCAAAGAAGCAAAAGGAGTGTGATGTTGCGAGGAGTGATGTTTGGCGATGACGGGGCGGACAGTGAGGAGAGAGGAGAGGAGTGCTACGCCTCGGGCGCGCTGGCACGGCGATCGACGATAAGGAGCTGGCAAATGCTCTCGGCAAATTGCTTCTGGTCCGACTGCTTTGTCGAGACGTCAGCAGCGTTGTCAGCAGCCGCGACTCGGTGGAGCACTATCTCCTTGCGCGCGACAAGCTTGCGGACAAAGTGGACCTTGACGTCAAAGTGCTTGGTCCGACTGTGGAACGCGGGGTTGTTGGCAATTTTGTGCGCCGCCTCGTTGTCGCCCATGATGATTGGGGCGCCAAACGAGTGCGAGAGACCAAGGAACTGGACAATGTCGGCAAGAAACTTGACTTCTCTTGCGGCCTCGCACAGGGCGACATACTCGGCCTCGGCTGTCGACAGCGCTGTGAGCGACTGGAGCTTAGAGCGCCAGGAGACAGCGCCGCCGTTGATGAAGACGACGTAGCCCGAGATGGACTTGGCGCTTGGGTTGCTTGCGGCGGCAAAGTCGCTGTCGGAATGCGCGAGGATCTTCTTGACGCCGTGGCCGGGCTGCTTGCCACCGTACTCGATGCCGTAGCCGATTGTGCCAAGCACGTAGCGCAGCACGCCCTTGAGCAGTCAGATGTGCAACTGAGTGGGCTGTTGCGTGAATTGAGCGAGCTTCGACAAAGCGTAGCACACGTCGGGTCGCGCGCACTGCCTGAGCCAGTTTAGGGCTCCAAGCAGTGACGCAAACTCGTGCCGTTCGGCCGGCGTGGCTTTGCCTTCCTTGGCAACATTGCGAGGGACAAGGCGGTCTTGAGCGGCGACGATGGGCGTCGTCTTGCGCTTGCCCTTGTCCCGAGCAAAGCCGAACCGCTTCTGGAGCGCTTCGACGTAGGCGCGCTGCGAGATGCGGATGTGCGGCGAGCCGTTGACAACGGACTGCTCGATGCGGAGCCCCAGCATCCAATTCAGCGCACCGCCTTGAGTGGCCTTGAAGCGGGCGCAGAGATCGGTGATGGCGGACTCTTGATCCTCCTTGCGCCGTGCTCCGATGGCAAGATTGTCAACGTAGACAACGAGGATAGTGAGATCGGCATCGGACAACGATGGAGTGGGTCGGCGTGCGTACACGCACGGCTCCTTGGGGCACTGGCGGAAGCCGGCGTCAGTTGCAACTCTGTGAAACACCTTGTTCCATTTGCGGCCGGCCTGTTTGAGGCCGTACAGCGAGCGGCGAAGGCAAAGAACGCAGCCGTTGGCGACCGGGAATCCGGGGATCGGAGCCATGAAGACCTCGTGCTCAAGGTCGCCGTTGAGGTATGCGGAGTCGTAATCGAGCTGCTGCCAGGTGAAGCCGTAAAGCGCTCCGATAGCAAGCGCAAACCGAAGCGAGTCGAGACGCGCCACTGGGGCAAAAGTCGCCTCGTAGTCAAGGCCCTCCGTCTGCGTGAACCCCTTGGCCACGAGTCGGGCCTTGTACTTGAGCACTCGGCCCGCCAAGTCGAGCTTAAGCTTATAGACCCAACGGCTGCCGACAATCTTTGTGCCCGGTGGACGGGGCACAACCTCAAAGGTGCCGTGGGCCACAAGCGACTCGTACTCGCGCGCCATCGCCTTCTCCCACTCGGACCAGTCGGGCCGCTGCCGAGCCTCGGCGAGGTGCTGGGGCTCGAGCTGCACGCCGTCGGCGCTGGTGATGCGGGTGCCGGGGGCGCGAGCAACCAAGGAGTACTCCGGGAGAGGGGAGTGCTCCTCGGCGTCGATGGCAGAGAGATGGCGATCAAGCGCGTCAATGTCGAGGCCGGCGAGCTCTTCTCGAGAGAGCTCGGGCACGCAGAGAGAGATCGCGGGCACCTCGCTGGTGTCACCGGCTCCCGTGTCATCTCCCACTAAGGCAGGCGACCCGGGAGGCGTGTTGAGGAACTCATTGGGCGCAGGTTCGGCGTCGTCGGCGTGCTCGGGCGCGTTGTAGTCCGTGAAGTGCTCGATGTTGAGCTCGAGCGGCAGCCGGAGCTTGCGGTTAAGCAAGTACAGCACCGGGTTGACGTGCTCGAACGCGCGGATGGATCGTGCCGTGATGAAGGCCTCGGAGTCGATGGCAAAGATTGTGTAGCCCTTGCGAGTGGCCGGCGGGTAGCCGACGAGGAGACCAGGCACGCCGCGCTGAGCTTGCTGCTTGCCGAGAGTGATCGGCTTGCCGTGGCTGTCCGGCACTTGCTGCTTGGCTGCTTGAGCGGCCGTTGTCCGGAAGAAGACGAGAGAGCCAAAAGTCGGGAGATGCTTAATCTCGACCAACTTGCCCGAGAAGACCTCTTCCGGGATCTGGTTCTCAATCGCCAAGTGGGGAAGACGGTTGCCGATGAACGTTGCAGCGAGGTAGGCGTAGCGCACGAAGCGCACAGGCACGGACTTTGCCGCCATCATCGCGCGGGCGCAAGTTTGCACGGAGCAATTGAAGCGCTCAGCAAGCCCGTTCTGCTTGCTGCTGTCGGCGATTGTGCGCTGGTGCAGAATGCCGTTGCTTTGGCACCATTGCTCGACAATCTTGCTACAGAACTTGCCGCCATTGTCGGTGCGGATGGCTGCGAGCTTGTGCAAGACCGTGGCGTTCTCTACGACAAAGAGCTTGAGCGTCTTGAGAACAAGCTCGGAGGTCTTGTTCGTGATGATGAACGACCACGCCTTGCGCAAGAAGTCGTCGACCATTGTGAGGACAAAGAACTGCTGGTTGACCTCAGGGCCTTTGATGGGCCCGATGAGGTCAGCCGCAACAAGCTGGAGCGGAGCTGTGGACGTCAAAGTGCTGGTCGGGTAAGGGGCGACGATTATGTTCGCCTCATGACATGCCGCGCACTCGAGAGCGTTTGCACGCTGCATGGCCTTGAGGTTGACAACGCTCAGTGGAATGAGCTTGCGCTCGGCGAGTACGACCATCTTGGCGAGACTCGCGTGGCCGAGCTTCTCGTGCCACGTCATGGCGAGTCGGTACAAGAGGTCAAAGGACGACTTGTCTCGGACGGCGCAGATGTTGGGCGCCGTGCCCTTGCGGATGGTGAAGCCTTTCATCATGGCGGCAGAGAGCTGTGGCCGACTGGCCGGCAGGTCGACGAGCTTGCCGTTGCGGACCTTGCTCATGAGTTGCACGCGCAGCATCGACGACCGGCCGTCGAAGTCGAGACTGTTGATGACCGGCCGGCAATCGTCGGGCACGAGCAACCGCAGAGTGGCCGTATGCGTAATGGTCGTCTGCAGCCCGGCGTCCTTGTACAGCCGATGCAGGCTAATCAGGTTAAGCCCGACCTGCGGGCTGACCTGCACGTTGCGCAGCTGCAGGCGGATGCCGTGGTCGTCGTCATCGCCGTAGATTGTGACGTTGGCGAAGCCAATATGCGTGATTGCCATGCGACCGCCGTTGGCAACGGTTGAGTAGGCGCCCTCGATCTTGCGGACTGCAGTGAGCAGCTTTGGGTTGCTACAGCAGTGGCTGGTGGCGCCCAAATCGAGGAGCCAGAGCGACGGCTGCGACTTGTTGTTGATGGCGAGCTGGCGCTGTAGGAGCATGATGCGCTCGCGCACATTGTCCTGCATTGCCAAGTTGATGCTCTTGTCGAAGCGGGTGAGACTTTCCACCTCGTTGGAGGAGTCGTTGCCGTCGTCGGCATTGTCGTTGCCCAAGGAGACGGCGACAATGAGCGCTTGAGGCTCGGCAAAATAATCCGCCTCCTCGAGATTGGCAGCGTACGCGTAGTGGCCGGCGTCGAGCCGGCCGCTCTCTTGATTGCTGGCTGCCTTTGGGCACTCGCGTGCCCAATGGCCCTTCCGCCCGCAATAATTGCACTCATCGTCGGGGTTGCAAGCCGCACGACGACAAGTGAAAGCGGGACAAGAGCCAGGCGAGCCTTGCTGGCGACAAGGAGACGGGCCGCCCATGTGAGGCGGGGAGTCGCGCGTCTTCTCGCCGGGAGAAGAGTGGGCGTCGCGCTGCTTGCCGGCGTTGCAACGACGAGTGTTGCGGACGGCGGCGAGGACGTTCTCCTCGGACCAGCTGGCCATGTCGTCGAGAGTGACAGGCGCAGCCGGGAGGACGGCCATCGCTTGATCGTTGCTGCGAACAACGAGGGACGTCGCGCCGGTTTCGACGGTCTTCTGCGTCTTGCGCAGGGCGAAGTTGTCCTGCTCGTACTGCAGAAGGGCCATGTAGCACTCATCCAGCGTCATGCCGGGCCACTCTTGAATTACGTACTGAGGGTTGTTCCTCTTGTCACGCATCTCGAGAGCGTTGTGCTGATCGCGTTGCGTCGTCATTGTGCGAGATAGGACAAGGCCGAAGGCGGGGTTGAGGCCGACGCGGAAGGTGTTGACGAGCGTCTTGTCGTCGATCGTGCCGCCACGCGAGAGGAGGGCGCCGTGAAGCGTGCGGAAGTTGAGGATGTAGTCCTCGACCTTGTCGCGCGCGTCCTGCTTAAGGTGCATTAGCTGGGTCATCGCCAGCGACCGCTCCTGCTCAGTGTTTGGGCGGATGCCATCCTTGAGCAGGCAAAACAGAACAGAGCCCAGGTTGCGTGCGTTCGTGAGCCCCATGCCCGTCGCTCCGGGCCCGATGTAGTGTGCGCGGGTGGTGTCCGACACTGTGCCGAGCAGAACGGCGCCGAGCTGCACGTCAAGAGTGGCGCTGTAGTCAATGTTGGCCGTGTTGCCGATCATTGGCTCAACAGAGCTGTCGAGGATGCCCCAGACGGGGTACCCGCCGTCAGGCATCTCGCTCTCGAGTGCGGCGCGAAGCTGCTGCGTGAAGCTCTCCCAGTTAGCTCTCGTGAGCTTGGAGATATTGCCCATGAAGGAGCAAGACGCCAAGCTCTTCTTGGGCATCCTCGGATCGACCGGAGGAGCCTGCGGGAGCGTTGTGGCAGCGCGGCCGCCGGCAGGGGCAGCGCCGAGTCCCAGCTGAGCCATCTGCTGAGAGATCTGCTGCGCCACTTGCTGGGCGACTTGCGACTGTGTCGAGCCCGCTGCCATCTGAGGGACAGTGCCCGTTGGGTCACCGTTTGGGTAGGTGATCATGCCCCGAATGTCACACACGAGGCCTTGGCGAAAGGTGGTGATCTCCTTGGCCGCGACGGCGGGATCGCCGTGCGTCTGCATGATGGCCTCGACTTTGTCGTGGAAGTACGAGCTAGTTGCGCTGCTGGTCGCGAGCTTGACGAGGACGTCGCGGACGCAAGTCTTGTTGACAGCGGGTGGAGTGACAGAGTGGATGTCGATCCATGCCTGGTTGACCCAGTCGGCGATCGCGATGCGGTTGTCGTCGAGGATGGCCGAGGCATCGAACTTGGTCATTGCGGACAGGTACTCGAGAGGGCAGTTGCCGATCGTGACGCGGAGGTCAAAGGGAGCATCACTGGTGTTGATGCGCGTGCCTTGTCCGTTGAAGTTCCACTTCATCAAGCCGCCCGGCGGCAGTGCTGTGGGAGCTGCGGCCATCTTGCTTGCAGCCGTGGGCTTGGAAGAGGCAGAGGGCGTGAATGCGGGAGCCGAGGAGGAGAGAGCGACAACAGGGGCGGCGGCCAAGGTAGAGGCTTCCGGCGCGGAAGGGAGTTCCTTCTCAGGAGACTCAGGGGCCTTGCCTTGACTCTTAAAGAAGGTATTGGCTAGAGGCGGCCGAGAGCTGTCCTTGGGCAAGGAGAAGGAAAGCGAACAGAAGAGAGAGACGGGCAAGCGTCTGGTCGACTCGGTCAGAGAACGTCTTGTGGACTCGGTCGGTGACAGTTGGGAGTCGCTGCTGCTGCCGACTTGACGGAGAAGGGCCCTAGTGTTGCCGATGGACGAGCCAATGGTCTGGCCAGTGCGTGAGCCGGAGGGGCTGGCACTTGGCGAGACGGCGGGCTCGGAAGGTTCTGAGAGCGGCTCAAACTCCTCAATCCACGAGGGGTAGTCGGACGAGAGCTTGCTTGCCCTAGCTTGATCGGTGGCTCGGCTGAAGTGCTGGTCGATCTCTTGGCATTGTGCCTCGCTGTACGACAAGAGGTTCAGGAGAGAGACCCTCTCGCTGTAGAGGTCGCTGACGGCCTTGAGACGCTCTGAGCGTTTGGGCTCGAGAGAGGCTGCGTAGAGAGCGTCGTAGAGCTGTTGGGCGCTGTAGACCATGCCCTAAGGCTAGTGGTTGCTTGCCGCGGGTAGTCGCTTTGCTGTTGAAGGCGACAGCGAGAGGTACCAGAGCTTGTGCTACCAACGTGAGTTTGGGGGCTACCTCGGCCGGCGAGGAGCGCCAAGCTCTAAGCCGCGGAGTAGCGCTACCGGCCGGGAAAGGCGTGGGAGCGCACTCAGAGCGGTGGTCGGAGACCAAGAGCGGAAGCTCGGTGCTGCGGTGACAAATCCGCAGACAAAGACGATACACTGGCACGGGTGAGAGTGCCGGTGTCGATCGAGGTAACGCTGTTGTGCAGCGCTACACCTTTGCAGCCGTGTGACGGGCAGCGGAAGCCGAGCGTGACGTCTACAAGTAGACGCAACGCGCCGAGAGGCCCAGTCAATGAAGACTGCGGCGGCTCGGGTCCGAGGAGCTACGCCGGTGCTGGCAAAGCAACTCGATCGAGATGCAACGTCGGTGCTGGCGACGCGGCCCAATAGGCAAGAGGCCTCACCGGGGCTGGTGACGGCGGCTCGCGAAGGGGGCGGAGAGGCCTCACCGGGGCTGGTGACGGCGGCTCGGCGAACAAGGGCAGACTCTGGAGAGAGCGCGCACGAGTCAATTGCTGTGAGAGGCAATGTAAAGACAGAGGGGAATAATTGGGTGACATGTGCGCTTGGGGGCTGGCTCGCGTGAGTATAAGAGGGGATCGCGCCTGTCGAGGAGCGAGACAGGCGCGGTGCGTTGCGCATGGCGCGGGGAGAGACACTAGGCGCAGCCTGAGTGTCGAGAGAGGAGCCGTCAAAATCGGACGGCGAGGAGGGGCGGCCGCCGGCTCAGGAGGTGATGAGCCGGCGGCGTCGAGGGGCGCACGCAAGCGCTAGGTGTGAGCGATGCCTATGTCCTGCCTGTGCTCGCAGCATCAGGGTAGGTTCGGCAATCATCGCTGCGACACCCGCCGTGATGGAGGGGGTGATGTGAAAGGAAGAGGTCGAGGAGCCGACGCGGGATGAACCATGCGCGGCGGCAATTAAGGCGGTGATTGGTTGCTGGGCGTTGCGCAGCGGCGTGTGCGAAGGCGGTGGCGCCGGCTGTGACAAGCGTGAGCAGCGCAATTGCCCCTACCTCTTCCAGATGACGAGACGCGGGGATCGGAGGCGAGCGGAGCGGCGAGTTGAAGATTGTTGGAACAAGAACGGTCGGCGAGACGAGGCGGCGGTGAGGAGACAAGTGGCGGCAATGCGAGGCGTCGCAGGAAAGGGCGCAGTGTCGGCGACGATGAGGCGTCGGCGCGTGCGTCCCGCAGCGGCGTCGGCACGGACCGCGAGATCGCTCTATAGGGGCTGCGCGACAGGGGCCGGCGAGCGACGGCGACGAAGCCGTGGCGTCGCACGGACTCTGCGATGTGAGGCGCGCGCAGCCCTGATCGCAATTCGCACGGCCAGTGTGCGCGCTGCTCCCACGCTGCGCGACGCGCTCCTGGGCCTCCGCCGCTGCCTGCGCGCGCGCGGACCCGTAAATGAGCTCGGATGCCGTCCCAGCAGCCGCCCTCCGGCCTCGTCTCTCTCCTCATCACCACTCCCTGCCGCTCGCAACGTGCGGCTCCCAGCAGCGGCGTCCTCCGCCGATCCCAGCGGCCCCACTCTCGCGCCGTAGAAGCAGCAGCACGCCGCATGCCGTCGTTGCGCTCCAAGCGCGGCGCGGCGGCGCCGGCGCCGGCCTCCTCCTCCACGCGGCGCCCCGGCCCGCGCCGCTCTGGCCGCGGCGCTGCCAAAGGTGCGCCGGACGAGAACAGCGACGACGTCGGCACGCCGTCGGTCGACGAGGGCGAGTACGACGAGGTCCTGCTCACCGAGGAAGACGAGCCTGCGCCGGCGCCTGTCGCCGAGGCAAGCAGCTCGCGCAGCACGCGCGCCTCGAACGCCGCAGGCTCGAGCCGGACCACGCGTGCCTCGGCCACAGCACGCCCGAGCGAGCGCAACGGGCGCTCGCAGAACGGCACGCAGGCATCGGCGGGCAGCGCAGCCGCAGCGAACGGCCGGCCTCGCCCGCGCGCCAGCGCATCTGGCTCTGCTCGGCCTGCGAACGGCGCCCGCTCGACACGCAGCAGTGGGCCCATCGTCGTGTCGGACGACGAAGATGGCGCCAGCGGATCGGACGCTGGCCCAGCGGCACCGGTCACTCGCAGCACCCGCTCGCGCGCTGGTCCGTCGACGGCAGCCGCCGCGGCCGACTCCGAGTCGGACTCGCCGCTGCCTGTGACGCGCAAACGCGGCCGGCCCTCAAACGCCGTGCGCATCGCCACACCGCCCGTCGAGCGTGCAAACAAGAGAGGCCGGCGTACGTCGCCGGTGCGCCGTGCCGCAGTCTCGCTGGCCGAGTCGAGCCCGCCGCCGACGGCGCGCCGCGTCTCGCAGCCGCGCCGCAGCGGAGGTGCGGCGCCAAACTATGCGGAGGCACATGCGCCCGCGTCCGACGATGACGAGCTTGTCAGCGACAATGCAGCGTCCGACGACAGCGAGGACGCTGGGCCGAGCACGCGGCGCACCAGCAGGCGCGGAGCCAATGCACGCAATGGCGCAAGCAGCCGGCGTCCCCGCCGCAGCGCGGCCAGCACAAGTCGCATTGTCGTCGACGATGGCGACGACTCTGACGACTCGCTAGAGCTCCCTTCGCCGGACGCTGACAGCGACACGGCCTTCCGCCCGTCGAAGCGGGCGCCAAAAGCGCGGCGCCGCCCAGGTCGCCCGGCCGGTCGCCCGGCGCGCAAGCAGCGCACGCCGTCGCCGCCCATGAGCGACGACGAGTACATCTACAGCTACTGGGGCTCCGGGCCGGCCCTCGCGGAGAAGACGCGCGTCCGCGACGTCATGCGCACGCCGGCGAGGCAGAGCAACATCGACGTCGACGTTGAGCCGCTCGCGGACCGCAGCGCATTCGGCGCCTTGATCGAGGACGTTCCCGCCGAGCCCGCCGTGCTCGTCGACGACTCGTCGGACAACTACGCCTCGAGCCAGAGCGACGAGGAGGTCGACGAGCTGCTCGGCGACTCCGACGACGCGCGCAAGTCGCGCTCGCGCCGGCACCAGCGCGTGCTCAGCAGCGACGACGACGCCACGAGTTCTTCGTCGTCTGCGAGCGACAGCGCCGACTCGTTCCAGGGCCCCGCAAGCGTGGGCTCAGGCGACGAGGTCGTCGATGCGGAGAAGCCCATTCTCGACCGGCACTGGGAGATGTAAGTCGCCATCGCCGTGTCGCTGCGCCGCTGCCGCTGTCCTGACGCGTCTCGCTCCCAGGTGCCACAAGTGTCTCGACTCGCCGGGCTGGCAGCAGATGCACGCGCTGATGTCGATGCGCGGCAAGCTGCGCAAGCAGAATCGCAAGTCGAAGGGCCGTCTGAAGCACGCACGCACGCTCGGAGGCCGCGTCAAGCGCGTGCTCGGACAGTACGACGAGACGGAGGCGATCGACGGCACGCTGGAGGACCGCGTGGAGCTGCTCCGCGACCAGATCGTCGACCTCGGCGGCTGGCTCGAGTGCTGCACGTGCTCGGCAAGCTTCCACTGGGGCTGCCTGCCCTCGAGCCGCCAGAAGGGCATTCTCCGCGAGCTCAACGAGATTCACGAAGCGATCCAGCAGAACACGCGCCCTGACGAGCCCTACGTCGAGCGCGTCGCGGTCGCGTGGAACGAGTCACTCAACTTTGTCGAGTGCGGCGACTGCAATGCGCCGCAGCACTACCGCTGCATGCTGTGCCACGGCGACCAGCCGCGCGGCACGTCGGCGCAGACGGACAGGCTCTTCCGCTGCATTCGCTGTCGCCGTGGCGCCCACTACGAGTGCTGTCGCCAGCTTGAGGGAGATACTAGCGTGGAGGCTACGGCGGCGAAGAGACAGGGCGCCAAGTGGCGCTGCGTTGACGTGAGTCTGGAGTCGGAGGAGCCGGCCTCAGTCCTGCTTGCGTGCTCACGTCCTCTCTCGCCATCGACAAGTGCGAGGGCTGGGGCGAGATCGAGTCGGTGCTGGCCTGGCGTCCGTCGCCCGATGCGCACAAGCATCCGGAGCTCGAGCCCAAGGCGGGAGAGGAGATGCCGGCCTTCTCGCCGAAGGACGACCTCAAGCGCGAGTACCTCGTCAAGTTCGAGGGCGTGTCCTTCCGCGAGACGCAGTGGGTGCCGCACGCCTGGCTGAGCGTCGTCGCTGCCCAGGCGCTGCTCCGCTTCCTGCAGAACGGCTCGCGCGTCGAGCTGGACGACACCGTCGCCGTCGATGCAGGCCGCGTGCCGCAGAAGGCGCGTGTGCAGAAGGCAGGCGTGGCCGGCTCGCTGAGCAAGGAGCGCGCTGCCGTCGTGCTCGCTGCGCCCAAGCGTCGCAGCCGTCGCCGCAATCGTGCCGTGGAGGTGCAGGCTGAAGAGACGACCGAGGTGGTCATCGAGCGCCAGGGCCCACCTCGCGCCGCGCCCGATGCCCAGGAGCGCATCCCGCTGCCGTGGCGCACGCCTGACCGCGTCCTCGACGTCTTCTTCCGCGTCGACATCCTCGGCGCAGCTGGACGCATCGCAGCGCGCAACAAGGAGCCGCCGAACCCCTACCGCCGTCCGCGCGCGAAGCAGCACGCCGAGAACCGACAGCGCTTCAAGGAGGACCCAAACTTGCTGCACATCGACGAGGTCGACGAGGCGCTGCTCGACGACGAGAACGCCGGCGAGTCGCTGCCGTACGTCGCCAAGCTCTTCGTCAAGTGGGAAGACGTGCCGTACGAATTCAGCACGTGGGAGAACGGGCCGGATGAGGAGGAGCAGGCCGACATCTTCGACGAGTACCTCGCGGCCTTCAAGCGCTATCTCTCGTCGCGCAAGGTCAACGTGCCGCTACTCACGCAGGAGGAGATGCAGGACCTCGACGACCGCCGCCGCATGCGCTTCACGGCGCTGCGCAGCCAGCCGAACTACGTGCGCGAGGGCCAGCTGCTCGACTTCCAGCTCGAGGGCTTGAACTGGCTGCGCTTCAACTGGTTCAATCACCAGCCGGGCATCCTCGCCGACGAGATGGGTCTCGGCAAGACGATCCAGATGATCGCGTTCCTCGGATCGCTGCAGCGCGAGCACAACGTCGCTCCCTTCCTCGTCGTCGTGCCGAACTCGACGATGGGCAACTGGGTGCGGGAGTTCGAGTCATGGCTGCCGTCGCTGCATGTGGTGCCGTACTTCGGCTCGGCCGACTCGCGCGACGTCATCGAGCAGTACGAGCTCTACCACGAGGTCAAGCTGGACGGCCGGCAGCGCCTCAAGTGCCACGTGCTCCTCATCTCGGACACGGCCGTACGCCAGAACCCCGGCATCCTGCGCCGCGTGCCGCGCTGGGAAGTGATGGTCGTCGACGAGGGCCAAAGCCTCAAGGGCGGCGAGAGCAACCTGCTGTTCCGCCGCCTCAGTGAGGTGCCTGCGGCGCACCGCCTCATCATGACGGGCACGCCGCTGAACAACAACATCGGCGAGCTCTTCAACCTGCTCAAGTGGCTCGACCCCGGCGGCGAGTGGGACGACGTCGAGGCGCTGAAGAAGAAGTACGAGGTGCTCACGCCCGAGCTCATCGAGTCGCTGCAGCCGCGCCTCAAGCCCTTCTTCCTGCGCCGCCTCAAGGCCGACGTCGTCAACCTGCCGCCAAAGACGGAGCTCATCGTGCCCGTCTCGCTGCGTCCGGTGCAGAAGCGGCTGTACAAGAGCGTGCTCGAGAGCAACATCGAGGACATCCAGGCGCTCACCGACGAGGTGCGCAGCAAGCAGCGCAAGAAGAAGGCCATCACCAACATGAACAACATCTTGATGCAGCTGCGCAAGTGCATCCAGCACCCGTACCTCGTCGCGCCGAACCTCGAGATCCGCGAGACGGACCGCAACTACGTCGCCGAGGAGGAGCTGGCGCGCTTCGTCGATGCGAGCGGCAAGCTCATGCTGCTGAAGGTGAGGCAAGCGGCAGGGTCAGGCGACTGCACAGGCTGACGTTCGACCTCCACAACAGCGCCTGCTGCCGAAGCTCAAGGAGCGCGGCCACCGCGTGCTGCTGTTCTCGCAGTTCGTCATCAACCTCGATCTCGTCGAGGATCTGCTCGACTCGGAGGGCTACAAGTACCTGCGTCTCGACGGCTCGCTCGGCAACAAGCAGCGGCAGAAGGGCATCGACGCCTTCAACGCGCCGAACAGCGACTTCTTCATCTACATCCTCTCTACGCGTGCCGGCGGTGTCGGCATCAATCTCGCCACCGCCGACACGGTCATCGTCTTCGACCCCGACTTCAACCCGCACGCCGACATGCAGGCCATCGCACGCGCGCACCGCATTGGACAGGTCAAGCACGTCCTCGTCTTCACGCTCGTCGGCCGCAACACGGCCGAGGAGCGCATCGTCGAGGCGGCCCGCCGGAAGATGGTCCTCGACCATCTGATCGTCCAGAACCTCGACAACGAGGACTCGCGGCCGGACATGCTGGAGAACATCATCAAGCACGGCGCGCAGGCGCTCTTCGCCGAGGGCGGCGTCGAGGAGACGGAGCAGGACATCCGCTACACGGACGAGGACCTCGACACGCTGATCGAGCGTGCCGAGACCGAGGAGCAGGTCGAGGCGCGCCCCGAGGGCGAGGGCGTGACGACGGACTTCTCGTTTGCACGCGTGTGGGAGCTCGACAAGGCCTCGGACAGCGCCGACATGGGCATGACGGACATCGCCGACCAGAGCTTCTGGCACGACCTGCTCGAGACGAGTCGCGAGACGGAGCGCCTGCGCCGCGAGCGCCAGGAGAAGGAGGAGCTCGAGCGCGGCTCGCGCCGCCGCATCAAGGTGCAGCCCGGCTTCTACGCATCGACGCTGCGCGGCCAGGCGGACGACTCCGATTACGACAACGTCAGCGATGCAGACTTCGTCGCCGACTCGCAGGCGCGCAGCCGCAGCAACAGCGACTCGGAGATGGCTGGTCCGGCGGCAGTGGCAGAGGACGCTGCTGCGCTGGCGGCTGCCGACAAGGCGAAAGCGCAAAGACGTCGGCCCAAGCCCAAGCCCGTTGCCGTCGCATCGGCTGGCGGAGCAGCGCCGCCTGCGGCCGCAGGAGCAGCGCCGCCTGCGGCCACCGGAGCAGCGCCGCCTGCGGCCACCGCTGCAGCTCCGGCCCAGGCCGCTGGCGACGCTGCAGTCGCTGTTCCGCAGAAGCGCGGACGAGGACGCCCGCGCAAGCACCCGCTGCCAGAAGGCGCGGCCGGCGGTGCAGCCAGGCCGGCGGCGCCGACTCCTCCCGTCGTGCCCGAGCCCAGCGGAGAGGAGCCGCCGACGAAGGACGAGGCGCAGTTCGTGCTCGAGCAGCTGCCTCGGCCCATCGTGTCGGAGATCCTGGAGCGGCGTGCGCGCAAGGTCGCCGTCATGCCTCTTCAGGCGCCCGACACGCGCCCGCAGCTCACGCCCGTGCATGCTGTGAGTCAGCGCGCGCCCGCTCGCCTCGTGTCGTGCTTGTCTCACACGTCCTTTCGCAGTCGTACTTCGCGCAGTCGCTGGGCTTCCCGTACATCGTCTTCCGCTTCGCCTTCTCGTTCGTGGGCTCGCACCAGCTGCCCGCCAACGTGCGCGGGCTGCCGAACGACGGCGCGGCGTTCCTCGACGCCAACGTCGTGCGCGAGCACCTCATCCGCGCCTCGCACGCGATCTACCAGATCTGGTGCAACGACGAGGAGCTGCCTCGGCCGCGCCTGCTGACGGCCAAGGAGGCAAAGCAGCTGCTGAAGACGATCAACACGCTGCACATGCACAATCTCACCGAGGCTGTGCCACTCATCGTCGCCGACGACGTGACCGCGCCGCAGCAGCACACGATGATCTCGGCCATCCGAGAGAGCGTCGTCAAGGAGCTCGCCCGACGTCAAGAGCTGCTGCGCAGCAACGAGACGCCCATGGTCGCTGCCGCCGAGCGCAAAGCCCTCGCTGCTGCACAGATGCTCTCTGAGCTGCTCGTCAACATCAGCGGCGCAATCCCGCAGGCACCGAAAGCGCCGGTGCCTCGGCGCCCGAGAGCGTCGCAGGCCGAGATGGCCGAACGGCGCGCGGCTCAAGCCGCCAAGACGGCGCCGCCGGTCAACCCTCTCGCGGTCGCCACAACGGCGATGACTCTGGCGCAGGCGCAGATGCTGCGCCAGGCCACCGGCCGGCCTCAGAGCCCCGCCGCTCGGCAGGCGCGGCAGTCTGCTACGGCGACGCCGTCCGGCGCCGCGGGCTCGCCGCTCGCTGCGCCGCCTGTGACTGCGCCGTACTCTCCGGCCGTGCAGGCAGCTGCTCAACCGCCGGTGCCAGCGCCGGCGCCGGTCTACAACCCGTCGCCGTCGCCGCCTCCTGTCTCCGCTCTGCATCGCCCGCCGCCCACGGTATCGTTTGCTGCGCCCAGCACCAGCGCGAGCATCGCCCCTCCTCGCGCCGCGCCGCCCGTGCCGGCACCTCGGCCCGTCGCTGCTCGACCCATGGCTCCCGCAGCACCACAGCGACAGCTCGCTCCTGCTGCGGTTGCCACACCGACCCGGCAGTCGTCTTCTTCTTCCCAGGGCGCCGCGCGCGCTGTCGCTTCGCCGACCGTCATCAGCGCGCCGTCAAGCAGCGCCGCAGCCGCACCGCGCCCTCGCTCGCGCCCGGTGGGCCGCGACCTGCAGAACTCCAAGTCTTGCCCGGTGCGTCGGCGCTTGTTGCCCAGCGCGACGCCCCCGCTTGCTTACACTCGCTCCTGCAGATCTGCCGCGGCACATTCCACTTCCTCAACAAGTGCCCGACGATGGCGGACCTCGGCACTGCCACGCAGCGCTACGTCGAGATAGCCAACGAGGCGCTCGCCGGCGCGGCCGACCCGATGCTGACGCGCACGGTCCACTTCATGTACCTCTTCCTCGAGAAGCGCCATCCCGACGCGAAGAGCCTGCCGCGCGTCGCGGCGTGAGCCCTCCTGTACCCGTGCGACCATTTAATGTGACGTGGTGACGACCATGCGCGAGAGTGTGTGGCATCGCGTGCTGAAGCGCAATCTCCGCACGGCCTGATGTGCGGTGACAGCAGACGCTGGCCTATCCCAAGAACGAGGTGAGTCGTGGCGGATCGAGGACGCAGACAAGACGGTTCCGCTCGGCAATGAGGCGGCTGTGCGCGCTCAGGCTCCACGCTGTCTGTCCTCGCATCGGACCAGATAGCGGCCGCAGCGGAAGCGGGTGGCCCCTGGAGCGCCCGTGGAGCTCACGGCCAGCCGCTCAGAGGCGGCACGAAGAGCACACGCCCGCGCTGTGAAGAGACAGTCAAACAGCTAGATGATATGCCTGCATTCGCTGCGCGCGTCTAGCGGATCATGGTGCCGCCGGCAAACTCCATGCTCGGCCGCACGGGCTGCACGTTGTTGTTGGCGTCGTCGCAGGCGCTGAGGATCATGCCGTGGCTCTCGAGGCCCATCATCTTGACGGGCGCCAGGTTGGCGACGATGGCGACGCGCTTGCCGACGATCTCCTCGGGGTTCACCCAGGCGGCGATGCCCGAGAGGATCTGGCGCGGCTTCTCGTCGCCGGCGTCGAGCTCGAAGCGCAGCAGCTTCTTCGACTTCTTCACCGGCTCGCACACGAGCACCGTGGCGACGCGCAGGTCGATCTTGGAGAACGTGGCGATGTCAATCATCGCCGGCGGCTCCGCGGGCGCCGCCTTCTCCTTCTTCGCCGCGGCCTTGTCGCCGTCGGCAGGCGCAGCGGCCGGCGCCTTGGATGGGTCCAGCGCGGCAGCGACCTTCTTGGCGTCGTAGCGGCCGAGCAGCGTCTTCTGCTCGCCGATGCTGCACTCCTGTGCCGTGAAGACCTTGGAAACGTCGAACACGTCGGCCTTGATGGCGAACATCTCGCCGGCGGTCAGTGCCAGCTTGGGCGCGATGGGGCAGAGCGCGACGATGAGGGCCTGGTAGATGTTGACGAGGAGCGTGCATGCTGCCCGTGCCTCCTCCTTGTCCTTGCGGATCGAGTTCCACGGCTGGCGCAGCTTCATGAGCTCATCACCAATGTCGGCGATCTGCACCACAGTTCTGGCAGCGGCGGCGAGGTCGCGCGCCACGTAGGCCTCCTGCACCTTCTTCGTGAGCGCCACGACCTGCTGCGCGAGCGCGAGCGGCTCGCCGGCGGCAATGTCCTTGGCGCTGGCGTCAGCAGAGGCGGCGTTGGCCTCCTGCGCCGCCGACGGCTCGAAGGGCAGCTTGCCGATCTGGTTGTCGAGGCGGCTGATAACGAACTGGCCGACGCGGCCGCTCGTCGCCGCGATCTTGTTGACGAGCTCGGCGTTGACGCGCGTGACGAGATCGTCGATGCTCAGCTCGGCGTCGGACGTCGAGGCACCGAGCTTGCTGGCAAAGTAGAAGCGCACGGCAGACGGGTCGACGACGTCGGCGACACGCGCAGCCTCGAGCGCCGTCAGGCCCTCGAACTTGCCCTCGCCGGCAGCCGCCTGCACGCCGGCGAAGAGGTTCTCGGCGGCGACATCGCTCGGGCCCTCGGCAGCGACCTGAACGTCGTACTTGGCCAACTCGGGCACGGCAGAAGCGTCGCCCGGTGCGACGAGCGCAGCCTCGCGGCCCAGGGCACGCAGGGCGCGCACGTAGATGTCGCTCTGCGTGTACGGCGCCAGCTCGCCGAGCGAGAGGCCGGCCTTGGGCAGGCCGGCCGAGACGGACACGCGCTGCGACGCCATGGTGCGACTGATGGAGAAGAGGCGGTGTGTGCTTGCGATGCGGATCTGTGCTTGGTGGTGGCTTGCAGTGGATGTCTGTCTGAGCACGCTGTTGAAGAGAGTGCCTCGCAGCATGCAGCTTGATGGGTGTGGAGCGAGAAGAAGCGAGGGCGCAGCGCCACGGCCAAATTGGCCAGCGCGCGTCACGTGATGGCGCCGCTCGGACCTCCCGCTTGACCTGGTCCTCGCTCCTTCATCTGCGCCGCAGCGGCGGTGGCGCCGGGCGAGAGGGCATGTTTTTGCGCTCAAAATGCTGATGTACCGCTCGTACAGGTATGCTGAGAAGGAGAGAGCAGTGCTCGTGCTCGCGGTCGAGCAATCTCGTGAGCTGCGTTGAGTCGCACCTTGTCGAAATACGCTTTACACCCTCCTGTTCCCAATGAGCCTTGCCTTCTCTGCTAGCCCTACTCGGCAGGGACGCCATTCATACCGAAAGCACACACGAGCTGGCCACGCAAAGGATGCTCGTCATCGTCGCTCCCCCTGAGAGCTCTCGTCAGGGGACGGTGTCGCTCGTCGTGCCGCGGCCCTGCTCTCGGGCCACGGCGACCAAGCTCTTTCCCCGGCACGTCAAGGGCGCAAGCACAAGCGCCGGGCCAGCTCAAAGGAACCCTTGGCGAGGCGCGACGATCTTCCAGGACCCTCGCACACGCCAAGGCCGGCCGATGGCGCGGCGGTGCAGTGCGTGCATGGGCGGCGAGCGCCAAGTAGGCGGCACATGCGCGAGCGCTGCGCCGCGGCTACGATCGGGCAGCCCTGACGCTGCATAGGCTGCGTCTGTCGTCGCTGCGTGCTCACACAGCCACAGTCGCAAGCAGGAGCGAGAGGACCCGGCGCTCTCAGCAGCCAGCGCGGATCGCGACACAGCCAGACGAGCGCACAGCAGCAGGGAGGCAAGGCGTTGTGCCGTCGCATGCGGATGCGGCGTGCGGGGAGGGCCGACGTCGAGATGGCGTTGGCACGGCCGCCGGCAGCCAAGACACCACGCGAGGATCGACGTCGGCGGAGGCGTGTCGCGCTGAGCGCGAATAAGACGCGCTGCTCCATGACGCTGGCTGGCGAGGAGGAGGGGGGGGGGCACGGGAGCGCGGCGGGTGTTGTGACAGGGCACGGCGCGGTGCCGGGGGCGTGCTGCTGCCGTGCCTGTGGAGCGCGGCAGGCACAAGCACAGAGCACGACAGGCCGCCGCCGAGCGTCGCCGACCGCCTCTTGGCGCTGGTGCTGCCTCTCCGCCTCCGGCACCGCGGCCGGCCTGCGGCCACGGCAGACGGCAGCGCGAAGCGCGAAGGCAGCCCGCACCGACCGCCGCCCGCGGCCTCAGCGCAGCCTTGCGGCTTGCTGCTGCCTGCCGCCTGCCGCCTGTGAGCGGCTGCCCGCCCGCCGCGAGCTGTCGCAGCAGCAAGAGTGTGCGTCATGGAGGCGCCGCATGTGCCTCGCGGGCTCGCGCGGCACGCCGCCTGTCAGCGTGCCGTGGATCTGCACGCGCGGTGATCCGCGGCGGCGGGCGCGGTAGAACGCACGACGCTTCTCTCTTGCGGCGCGCCGCGGCGGGAGAGGAGAGGAACGGGCTTGCGGGCTGCCGTCCTGCCGCGAGGGTCCGATTCGGGGTGCCTGCCCGCGCCACACTGCTGCAGTGCCCAGACAGCTCAAGCTGCACGCCACGCCACGCTGAGCAGCGCAGCCCAGAGACTAGGCGTGCGGGCGGCGCCCCTCTGCGGCAGCACGCGGCGGCGGGCCACCCCTCGACACTAGACTCTCGCGGGCAGGGCCCTTGCTCTCTCGTGAGGCGCTTTGAAGCCTCAGCGAGCGAAGTAGCGTGCCGCCGCGCATCATCAGGCAGAAGGCGCGGCGGCGGCCCGAGAGCGACGGCCGGCCGGCGCGGTGCGGCGGTGCGGCGCCTCGCCGCGATACCGACGTGCAGCGAGAGCCAAGCACCGCGCCGGCGCGCCTGTGCAGCCGAGCCCAGCGCTGTCGAGACCCGTGCCGCGCCCCGACACTCCGTGCTCGCCTCGCCCTTCGCTCCTGACCACAGGCATCCATCAGCAGTCGCGCACCCTCATCCCTGCCAGCCTCTCACCTCCTCTTCTCTCCGCTCGCTTCCATCACCCGCCGAGCCTGCGCGGCCCTCCTCGCCAGCGACAACAGCTCTCGTAGAGGCCTGTCTGACGCTCTCACTCGGCGCATCTAGGCGCCTCTGCCCCGAGGCATCTGCCTCCGAGTTGCTTCACTCTCGCGGCTTTCCTTCATCATGTCCGCATCGGTCGCAGCACCCGCCAGCGGTGCGGCAGTGCCGGCTGTGTCGCCCAGCGCCGAGCAGGCCAAGACGCGCGGCGGCCTGCCGGGCCTCATCACGCGCGGCCTCTCCAAGTCGAGCCTGCGCAGCACCGACGCCGAGTCGCCCGGCAACGAGCGCACTCCGCGCACGCCCAGCACGTCTGCAGACCGTCCGGCGGCGAACCGTGCGCGCAGCAGCTCGAGCGTCCTCGCGCGCCTCGCGAGCCGCAGCAGCGCGCACACGTCGAAGGACGAGCCGTCATCGCCCTCGTCCTCCAAGATGGACCGCGCCGCGCTCGAGAAGCCGCGCGGCAAGTACAAGAGCGGCGTCAACTGGAACGCGCCGGGCCTTGCGCTGGACCATGAAGAGCCCTTCATGCAGACGTCCTACGTCGGCTCGCCGACCGATGAGCAGGAGAAGCACCTGAGCGCGGAGGAGGAGCTGCGCCTCGCGGCAGAGCGCGAGCAGGCAGAGGCGGGCCAGATGCTCTCCGCCGGCAGCACGGCGGCAGCCAAAGCGCACACCCAGCGCGCGTCGCAGGCCGAGCCCTTCTTCCTCGCACACCAGCGCGCGCTCGACTCGAACGCGCAGGACCAGTCTCAGCGCGAGGCAGCCACGGCGACGATTGGTCTGCGCAGCCCAGCCGTGCCGAGTCCTCTGGGCTCGTCGCCTGGCCGCTCGCCCGCGCGCAGCCCGCGCTCCATGGGCCGGGCGGCGCCCAACGGCGTCAGTCATGATGCGCTCGTCGCCGAGGAGGGACAGCGCATCCTCGCCGCAGCCCGGCTGCAGGCTGCTGGCGGTGTGTACCAGCCGCCGATGCTCGGTCCCGAGGGCACCTCTCCGTCGTCCTCGCCGCGTCTGCAGGGCGCCACTGCTGCGATTGCGGAGGGAGACGAGCGCTCGCTGAGCCCGGAATCTGGCAATTCGCTCGAGGTGCCCGGCGTCGGCGACGGCAAGTCGTCGCGCAGCCCCTCGCCGGACCCGAGCACGAAGAGCAAGCGCAAGACGTTCCTGGGCTTCGGCGGCGGCAGCTCCAAGGCTGACAAGGCCGCCGAAAAGGCAGAGCGCGCCGCCGAGAAGAAGAGCGGCTCGTCCAGCAAGCCCTCGTCGCGGCGTGCGTCGCGCGTGGACCTCAGCATGACGAGCGCATCGGGCAGCGCGAGCAACTACGACTTTGCCGACACGATGAGCATCGACAGCAGTCACGGTTCCATCGGGCCGAACGGCACGGCGCGCCGGCGCCGGTACAAGGACACGCGCGGCCTCGACATTCTCGCGTCCGAGCTCGCAGCCGAGGCGCTGCTCAGCCAGTCCATGCCGTCGTCGTCGAACGGAGACTCGATGATGCTGCCCGGCTCCTTCACGCCCGAGGCGCGTCGCGCGTCGATGATGAGCGTTCTGGGCCAGGGCACGCCGAGCAACGCAAGTCAGGCCAGCCTCTCTCCACTCGCAGCTCCGCAGCCGCCCTTCGCAAACGGCGGCGGCTACGGCGGCGGCAGTGCGTCGTCTTCGCGCAACAGCTCCCCTCGCCTCGGCGCCAGCGACCTGCCGCGCTTCCAGTCGACCAATTCGCTCTCCGTGCCCTCGTCGCCCTACGCCACGCAGAAGGCGCAGGTCAAGGGCCTGCCGACCGACATGCTCACGGGCCTCGGCGACGGACCCTACCCATCGCTTCCGCCGCGCCGCCTCGAGGATGTCGGCGCGACAGATCCGTTCGGCCTGCCGATGGACCACGGCAGCACGCCGTACGACATCAGCAGCACGTACGTCAACCGCACGTCGGTCTACCACACGCCGGTGCAGGTCAACGCGCAGGCCCGCTCGCGCAACGTCAGCGCCACCAGCGCCTCGACGGCGCCGACGAGTGCCAAGCGTGCCGTGCTGCAGATGTCGATGCACAACCCCGAGACGGAGCTGCAGGGCCTGACGAAGCCGCCGAAGAGCGGCAAGTCGACGCCCTTCGGCGGCGGCTCGCGTGCCCCTTCGCGCACTGTCACGCCCAAGACAAGTGTCTCGCAGCTTCGCACTCCTGCCTCGCCCGCAGGCGTGACCGCCACGCCGACGCAGGCCGAGCATGCCAAGCAGAGCGCCCGACTGCGCGAGGCCAGCGAGAAGCTGCAGCAGAGCACGCAGCGCCGCGCGAGCCCTCCAGCAGCGAATAGCAGCGCCGCTCCTCTGGCGCCTGGGCCCGCGCCTGAGCCCGTTCCGGGCGTGCCTGCATCCGTCAAGGCCTCGCCGACTGTCGTGGCTGCGAGCACGCCGTCCATGCCTCCGCCATCCCAGCCCGCTCCGAAGCAGCTCAGCGCTGCTGCGACCGTGTCGCCGCCATCGAGCCCACAGAAGGGCGCCCGGCCTCCCGCGCGGCACCGTCTGTCGTTCTTCGGCGGCAAGAAGAGTCAGCCGGCCAGCCCGGCGCCTCCCTCGCCCAAGCCGGCGGTCAAGGGCCCAACGAAGTCATCGATCGTCGCCAGCACGCTCAAGCCGGCCGGCGACATCGTGGCTCCAGTGCTCAACAAGATCCCGTCGCGCAACACGGTCGACTCTTCGGCTGAGCGCGGCGCTAGCCCTTACTCGGAGAGCGGCAGCTCGGCAGCTCCGCACCTCTCGACGCCGGCACCTGTCGGAACTTTCCGCCGCAGCTCGACGACGCCCGACGTGCCGCGTGCGGCACAGACGAAGGCTGCCGCGCCTCCGGTGCCCGCTGTGCCAGCGGCCGCCAGGAAGCAGCAGTCGGCGACGCTGGGCCACACCAGTGCGCTGCGCGCCGACCTGCCGGGCAGCAAGAGCAGCACGACGCTCAGCAACGGCAAAGAGGCGCGCGCCAGCAGCGAAAGCACCAAGTCTGTCTCGAAGTTCTCGCGCTTCCTCTCGCGCCTGAGCGGCAAGTCGAGCGCGCCCACGAACGCGACGCCAGTGGCCAAGAAGACGCCGACGAGCCATGTCTCGTCGGGCGCATCGACGCCGAGCAACGCCGCGCCCAGCTTCGCCACCGCGCAAGAGCTCACGGCGCCGAACTCGCCCGAGCAGACACGCGCGTCTCTCGTCGGCATGCCCACGAAGCAGGTGAGCCCGGTCGCAAATGTCGACTAGACACATGCGCTGACGAGCATCTCGACAGGAGCTCAGCTCTGAGGAGAAGGACGTCGCCGTCGCCCGTGCCTTTCTCAACCCCGAGATGAGCGCCTCCGGCTTCGGTACGCGGGCAGCCTACAGCAGCGCCTCCGCTGCGCCGGCGTCGGGCGCCGTGGCGCTCTCGGAGCGCTCGCGCAGCGCCAGTGCCGACCGCTCGGGCTCGCTCGACGAGCACAGCCCGCAGGCCAGCGAGGGCTCGCAGGAGCACGGCGCCTCGGCCGGCTCGGCCTCGACGCGCTCCGCCACGAGCGCCGGCACGCTGGCCACGACGCCGAATGCCAGCACCGGCATGGTCGCTGCCAGCAAGGACGTCGTGGTGCCCATCGAGGAGGCGGATGGAGCCACCAGCATGCCTCTGCGCACCGTGGCCGCCTAGTGCTGGCAGCGCCCGCTTCGATCCATACCACCTCATCTCAGCGCATCTGCGACTCGCAGACCTCATAGACGTCTTCTCACACCTCACAGCCTAATGACAACTCTGGATCCCTCTCGCTCGCGCGGCCCGCGCCTCGTCTCCTCGGCTCTGCAGCTTCGCAGGCTCACTGTCTCTTCGCGTCCCCCCGGCTCAGTCTTCCGCCCGAACTGCGGCGCGGAAGCGGCCGTCTCGTCACACGCTCCTTTCCTATGCCCTTCTCGCCTCTCCATCTCTCGCCGCGCCTCTCTCTCGGCCCCATCCGCACGTCGTAGCAGCACCTTCGCCTTCACGTCGCCGCCCGCACAAGTGCGCCTTCGCTTCGCACGCCGCGGCGCGCCCCAGCACATTCGATCCGCTCTTCACCATCTGGCCCACCTCACGCCGTCTTCGAATGACATGCGCTCTATCCATCGACAGTCTGAGTCTGGCTGAGTGCTGCAGAAGGTATACTTGAGGATGTAGCTGCGTGCGTGCTAGAATACAGAGGTGATGGGGTGATGCGAGGGGAAGGTGACTGCGAGTGAGGGAATGCGAGCAGGAGCGCCGCGGGCAGACTAGCCGACAGAACGCTTGCCCAGCTTGAGCTTGAGCTTCGGCGCACCGGCAGTGGGCGTGGAAGGCGAGGCAGCGGGCGGGCTGCCGGCGCTGCCCGGTGTGCCAGGCCCGCCAGGTGTAGCACGAGCGCCGAAGAAGACGGGCGGCACGCCAGAGAGGGGCGTGCCGGGCGGCGCACCGTACATGCCGCTGGCCGTCTGCATGAGCGAGGGCCGGCGGGCACCATCGACGCCTCCGGCGGGCTGCGGCGCCGTCTGCCGACTGGAGGCCGACGAGGCCATCGTCGAGGGACGCGGCGCCTCCCACATGCGGCACGACGTGTTCGTGGCCATGTGGCCGATGTCGCCGCAGCGGCCGCAGCGACGCTGAAAAGAGAAGAGAGTCAGCGCTGATGAGTGATGCACGCGCGAGCGCACGCACCTTGGTGTCTGTCTTGTTGACGAGTGCCTTGTAGCCGCCCTCGATCTCGAGACCCTCGGCGGCAGCCTTCGCCTTCTTGCGCTGCAGACGACGCTCCTGGTTCTTTTTGGCGGCCGCGATCTCGTCCTGCAGACGCTTGCGGCGCGCGGCGTTGATGGCGGCGTCGTCTGTAGGCACCAGTGCCTCCGAGGCCGTCGTCTCGTCTTCGATGCGCTGGCGCTGGCGCACGTACGCGTGGATGACGCCCGGGTCGCGCACGACTTCGGACACCCACTTGTTCTTGATGAAGCGGCGGATCTTGAGCACGCGCGTGTCGACGTCGGCCTGGCTCTCGTCGTCACCGGGCGTCTGCGCAGCGGGCGTGGCATCGTGCCGCACGGACTGCGCCCGACTGTGTCCGCGCACATGAGCAGCGCTGGGCGTGGGTGCAGCGGCGCTGTACGCGTCCTCCTCGTCCATCTCCGGCGGCACCGGGTTCGAGAGCGAGTCGGACTGCGCCTTCCAGATGCGCTCGACCTCGCTGCGGTAGATCGTCTTCTGCTTCTCGACGTTGTACTTGTGGCCCGACTTCTTCTCCTCCTCGTACATGATGGCTGCAGAGAGCTGGTCAGCAGAGGCCTGGCAGCAGAGATGCGGCCTGACTCACCTCTCCGCTCCGCCTCCGTCGCATGAGCCGGGAAGAATACCTCCTTCATCGACACACGCAGCATCGCAAACGCCTCGCCGCGGCCGGTGGGGTCGCCCTCGCCGTGCAGGCTCAGCATCGCCTTGCCCTGCGTGGCGTGCAGGAAGTTCTTGGATGTAATCCACGGCGCCAGGCGCTGCTCGATGGACATGGAGCTGTCGTCATTGTCCTCGTCCTTCTGCGAGACCTCCTGCGTGTAGCCCGAGTCGAGCAGGTGGCGCTGGCCCGACTGCATGGCCTCGCACAGCGCCATGTGCTCCGGCGGCAGCAGCTTCTGCAGCTCGACGTCCTCGGGTGGCGTGATCTCAGGCTTGAGCTTCCAGTAGCCCTGGTCGTGGTCGCCGGCGGTGCGGTTGTACGCCATGAACTCCTGCAGCGCAGCGTCAGCAGGTGCTCAAGTAAGGTCCGAGGCAGCAGGACGCACCTTCAGGCGCTGGCGCATCTGCAGCTCGTTCTGCTCGGGGAAGTAGCGCATGATGCGGTGGATTTTGATGCGGTTGCCTGGCGTCGTCGCGACGAGGCGGTAGGCGATCATCTGCAGGCGCGTCTTGATGGCGTTGGTGACGAGACGCGCGTGCGGGCCGGGCACCTGGACGAGCGGGTACGTCTGCCCAACGACGAAGAGGTTCTTGATCTCGCGCAGGTAGTAGCTGATCTCGTTCTTCGTCGTGCTGCGGATGAGCAGAAAGTCGGTTGACGCAGGCTTGTGCCGGAAGAGCGGCGCGCGGACCATGTTGTTGTACAGCGTCGGCTGCGTCTGCCCTGGTCGCACGCTGCCGAACTTCATGAAGGGCGACTCGTCGGTCTCGTCGAGGACGAACGGCTCGCCAAGGTCCGACTGCGAGGCATAGTCAGCGCACGAACGCACAGGCGGCAGCGGAGACACTCACGCGCGGAATGTGCTCGTCCTTGGCGTCCTTCTTGCGGTAGTAGTTGACGATGAGTGAACCCATGCCGAGCTTCGAGAGGATGGGCGGGTACTCCTCGGAGTACTCGTACATGACGAATTGGCTCGTGTCCTTGAGCGTGAGGTCGCGCGTGCTCTTGAGCATGTGCTCTGGATCCTTGCCCTTGCCGCCGCTCTTGTTGCTGCCGCCGCGCTCGTCCTTCTTCTTCTTCGACGAGCGCACCTTGGAGAAGCGCAGCGGGATGTTCGTCGGGAACACCATCGCCGGCCGGTGGAAGGCACGCGCCTCGCCCTTGTTGATGCGCGTCTTGTACTGCGCGTGGAGTGGTGAGCAGCGAACAGACAGGCATGGCAATTAGCACTCACGAAGGGCAGCTGCAACCGATTGGCCGGCGGCGCGTGCTGGATGACAAGCTGGCCGAGCGTCTGGCGCACGCGCTGCCGGTGCTCCTTCGTCACTTCGTAGAAGCGGTCGTTGGACAAATTCAGTGGGTCGAGCTCGGCCGCCGTGCGCGCCGCTCGCGATGTGACAGCCGGCGCATCGGCGCGGATCAGTAGCGATGCGTTCTCTGCGGTCGAGTGATGAGCACGCCAGACGAGGCCTTGCTTGTGCGCAGGTCCACTCACCGCGCGAGCCGGCGTCATCCCGTTCAATCATCATCTCCGGATCGTTCATATCCAGCAGCAGCTCCTGGAACCTCGGCCGCGGCGCATCGGCCGCGGGCTTCTCCCACATGATCTCGTCGGCCCATGTGCCGCGGTCCAAGTCGATGTTGATTGGCCGTTCTGGCTGCACAGGCGGCATGTGGGCCGGCACATCATCGCTTGAGAGACACACACTGTCAGCGGGAGAAGCTCAAGCGGGCACTGGCGATGCTCACGAAGTGTACACGATGCGGCTCTCCCAATCGTCGATCTCCATCGCGGGCATCTCAGTCTCGAGCTTGTCCTAAGCCGTAGCATTGCAGGTTTAGCAAGAGGAGCTGCGCACGGCACGTCAAGAGCGTCTCACCACGGTATCGCGCACTCGCATGCTCTCCAAGAGCGGATGGAGCACGTCACGCAGGTAGCCGTGCTCCTTTGCCTCAGTGATGGTGAAGGGCCGCGAGGACGCATGGTCGCGCGTGGAGATCTCGAGGCTCGCAGTGATCGTCGCACCTTGCGCTAGCCATCAAGAGTCAGCGATCTGTTGCGAGCACTCCTGCCCCAGTGTGCAAGCAGCAGAGGCCCTCTCTCTGCCTCTACTCTCTGCGCTGCTCGAGACATCACCGGGCATCCGCTGCTTGCGCATCCCTCCACACGCTGCTTCAGGTGACTCACGTCGCTCCAGCTTCGAGAAACGCCCTCGCTTCCGCGGCCGCAGGTCCTTGTAGTAGATGTCGGTGAAGTTGAGGATCTGGTCGGGCGTGAAGTCCGGGTAGAGCGCATGGACGTCCACTGCCGGCCTTTCTGGCGCGCTGGGCTCCGCCGGCGGGGGGGTCGCCTCGCGCGTGTCCGTCGGCTCGGCCTTGACGACGGGCGGCGGCGTGCCCATTGCGTCCGGATCATCCTCGCCCTCTGCATCCTGCCCTCCCTCGTCTTCATCGTCGTAGTCCTCCTCGGCGCCACGCACGCTGCGCTTGCTGGCAGCGACGCTCTGCATGCCGAGGCGGTATGCGCGGTCGGCGATGCGCTTGCGCTCCTCCTGCATCTCGCGATCGACCTCTTCCTCCCAGTCTGCACGGCCGCCCTCGCCGCCGCCAAAGTCGTCATCGACGAAGCGCTCGCTGTAGATCTGGTCGCGCTCGAGGTGCGGGCCCGAGCTGTCGACCTGGTGCACGCGCGAGCGGCCCGCCGAGTCCTCGACGCCCAGGTCCGACAGCAGCGTGCCGAGCGCCAGGTTGCCCAGCTGCCCGACGGCGCCGCGCTCGTCCTCCATGGCGTGGCAGTGTGGGTGAGGGGGATGGTGGTGGTGGTGGAGGGCCAGGATGCGCAGCTCGCGACGTCGCGCAGTCGGCCCGATGCTGCCGTAGGCTGGCCGTGCGCTGCGCGTCACGTGACACGCCCCGCCCTGGCAGGATGGGGTCTGGACATGGCTCCGCCTCAGCCTTGGCTGAGGCGGAGCTGTCGTCAGCTGAAGCAGCATGTACGAGGCATGCATGTGCTTAGGAACGCCTCTGGGAAGTGCCGAACGTCTCGCACACTTGCGGCTCTGCGTCCGGCTTCTGCGCCGTGCATGGACGACACGACGAGGTGGAGGCACCTGGGCCTGCTAGCCAGCCCAAGACATCACCCCGCTCACTTGCGGCTCACAAACAGAAGCGCAGGTCACTCGAGGGGAAAGCCCTGTCGTGCATTATTCTATTGAGACCGATGAAACACCATCCGCAGTGCTAGCTGCGAGCCCAAGCATCCTTACTTCCCCCCTTCCCTCTCTTCCTCATGCCGCCCTTCGACGGCGTTTCCGTCCCAACTGGCCAGCTCGAGGCACCCGAGAGCCTGCGCACAGGTAGCGCGGCCATTGGGCGCGCAAGTGCTTGCTGCGACGAGCCGCGGTAGAGGCGTCGCGACGGGCTGCTGCCGCGAGAACGCAGCGCCAGCCGAGGTGCCGCCAGCCTGCCGCGGCAGGCGGAAGCGGCTACGTATTGTGCAAAGCATGAAGCACCACTGCCTCATTCAGAGCTTGCTGCCTGGCCGTCTGCCCGCGAGCGTGGCCTTGAAGTTGACGAGATTGACGAGATCGCTGTTGACGGGCGTGTCGATGCCATAGCGGCGGCCAAGCCCGACAATGTAGCCGTTGATGAAGTCGATCTCCGTCTTGCCGCGCATGTTGTGCACATCCTGCTGCATGCTGCTGAAGTTCTGCGCCGTGCTGCGCGCCACTGCCTCGGCGGCGCTCAGCAGCGCCGAGGGCGACAGCGACTGGTCAAGCAGCGAAGCATCGAGCTGGTCGAGACCGCCAGCCGAGCCGCTGCCCTCGCGCGCGTCCCGCGCCTGCGCAAGCAGAACGGCGCTGGCTTCACGGCAGATGTCGCCCATCGCGAGGCGCGCAGCGGCGTTGCCGTACAGCTCGCCGTTGCGGCAGTCGGCGAGCGCCGTGAGCGGGTTGATGCAGGCATTGATGACGAGCTTGTGCATCAGCTTCAGCTGCATCTGCCGGATCGGAAGCCACTGCACGCCCAACGGCATAGCCAGCAGCGCCGCGACGGTATGCCGCAGCGTGAGCGTCTCGGGCAGCTCGGGGATCGCGGCGAGGTCGAGCACCTCCTGCGCGCGCCCGCGGCTGCGCGAGCGCCGCTGCGCAGTCGTGCGTGGCCGGAAGAACTCCCAGCCTACCGACTTGCCCTCCTCCTCCCGCAGCTTGTCAGCTGCCTCCCGAGCAGCGGCGCGAGCCTCGGCCTCCTCCTCGAGCGCGCGGTTGGCGCCTGGCGGCCGCACGATGACGGAGCGCTCGTAGCCCTCGGGCGCGCGCAGCGCGTTTGGCACGACGCCAAAGTGCAGCTCGCCCACGCCGGCGTGGACGACGTGCAAGCGCCGCTTGCGCCATGCGCCGTGCGTCGTGGAGGCAAGGATGAAGTTTGGCCGGTGCTGCGGATCCGGGAAGAGCTTCTCGTAGAGCAGGTCGAGGACGCCCTGCCCGTTCTGCAGGAGCACGATAGTGGAGGAGGGCGTGAGACGGGAGGCGAGCGGAGCAAGTGACGAGAGCGTGGTATCTGCCTTGGAGGTGACGATGAGAGAGTCGATGGAGTCGGAAGCGTACCCTTGCGCGTGACAGATGCCCTGTGGCTTGTCGTCTTGCCCAGAGTAGGCGGATTTCCGCCGCGCTTTTGGCGCTGGCGGCGGCTGCAACAACGTGATGGGTGCGTGGCGCTGAATGTGGAAGTCTCGCTCGGTGAACCGGGCGCCGTCGCGCTCGACGATGATGCTGTCGTCCTCCTTTGGCGGCAGTGCCATGAACTCAGGCCGCCCGACGGGCTTCTGATGCCGCAAGTGCAGCGTGACATGCGTCTGCGACGGGTCGGGCAAGAAGCCGTGCACGTGCGGCGCAGCGAGGTGTGGCGTAGCGAGGCCAGGCGCGCTGCTGCCGAGCACACTGCTGCTGCCGGCACCCTCATTACTGCTGCTGCTGGACTGGCCACTGCCGCTGCCGCTGGCAAAGGCATTGGGCAGCTCGGCGGCGGCGGCACGCAGGTTGGCATGGGCGCGCGTCGAGCGCTGCAGGTGGAACGCGACGAGCGAGCCGATGGAGCCGACGCCCGAGACATGGAAGCGCATGCCCGGCGCAGGAGAAGGCTAGCAGGCGCGGCGCTGTGCCATGCAACGAGGCCGGGCGCCCCGGCGGCGCGATGCCCAGAGTGGAGTGGCGAGAGGCGCGGAGGGTGGGGCACAGGGCACGCGCGGTGGCGGCGGCGCAGCGGACGAGGTGCCGAGCGTGGGCTGGACGGGAAGAAGTGCTGAGAAGACGAGGCGGTGGCGAGGTGAGGTGCGGTGATGTGGGGAGAAGGGAGGCCCCAGCCGCTGCTGCTTGCCGCTCTGACCTCACCCGAGTAGGTGCTTACGCCGCGAAGGAAGGGGCGCGGCGCGCGCCGCACGGCCGAGTGCCGGCGAGCTTAGAAATGTGTTGCGCGCACGTGACGCGCCCGCGCCCGGCCAGCGCCGACCGGGGCTCCCCACACCATGCTGCCGCCTCCTTCACCCCCGGATCAAGCACACAGGAACAGATGTGTAGTGCTATGTCTATTGCGCCAGGGCCACGGGCGCCGCCTCGGCCTCGGGCTGTGGCGGCAGCGGCGACGCCTCGCGCGCCAGCTCGCGCAGGCGCTTCTTCTCGGCGGCCTCGGCCGCCAGCAGCGCGGCCGCACGCTGCTCCTCCCTCTTGAGCTCCTGGGCACGCTGTGTGCGGCGCTTGCGCTGCTGGTTGCGCACGAAGCGCGCCTGCTCTGCGTGCGCCGTGCGCTCATCGACGTCGCGGTGCAGCTCGTCGATGCGTCGCTCTACGTGCTTGAGCGCCTTGCTCAGCGCCTTGTTCAGCTGCGTCACGCGCGTGCGCTCGGCATCGCGGAAGCGCCGCTCGTCCCACCGCTGCAGCGCCCGCTGCACGACGGCGTGCTCGGCGTAGAGCGCAAGCAGCGCCCGCTTCTGTAGCCGCACGACCCACCAGCGCGCGCGCTGCTGCTCCGCGCGGCCCGTCAGCGAGGCGAGCGACTCGAAGAGCTCGGGCGATGGCGCGTGGTGCGGCGCGTCGAAGTACGGCAGCGCGACGGGCGCAGAGGCCTCGCCGGCCGCATCCTCGTCGAGCCAGCTCTCGGCGACAGTCTCCGACGAGGCAGATGTGGGTGTCTCGTCAGACGGTGATGGCTCAGCTTGCGGTGCCTCGTCGAACGGCGCCAACGGAGCTTGCGATGCGTCGTGGAGTGATGACGGCTCAGTCTCCAGCTGCGACGAAGCCTCGCCGGAAGGAGCTGTCTCCGCCGTCTCTGCTTGCAGTGCGTCGGGAGAGTCGAGTGCGTCCTGCGCCGCCTGAGCTTCGGCAGCGGCCGCAGCTTGCGCGCGTCTCGCTGCCTTGGCCTCGCGAGTCTGCTCGACCTCGGCAAGCCTTGCCGCGTGAGCCGCCTCCTCGCCCAGCTCCACGTCGCCCACGCCCAGCTGCACGGCCATGCGGCGCACCTCATCCTCGTAGCTCTCGACAGCCTCAACGAGCACGTACTGCGCGACGCAGAGGTACTGGCCCTCCTGGCGCGCCAGATCCTCCATCTTGCGGCCCCAGTCGCCCAGCGCCGGCGTGGCGACCTGCGAGGCATTAGGCGCCGTGCAGGCGTGTTTGATGAGCGTCTTGTACGTCGTCAGGTTCGGCGTGATGGCGTCGGGGTGCGAGTAGGGCAGCGGCGCGTCGTCGTCGTCGGCCTGCGAAGCTTGCGTCTCGGACGCGGCCTCGTCGCGAGGCCTCAGGTCACGCCAATTCATGGCGAAGAGACTGCCCTGCGGCGCCTCCTCTGCGGCTTCTGCGAGCTGCTCGCCGCGCGGCAGCGGCCGAGTAATCGTCTCGTACGCCGCGATCATCTTCGGCACGCTCTCATGCTCGCCCAGCGCCATGAGGATCGTGTTGAGCGTGTGCACGGTGAGCTTCGACTCGGCCGGCCGCTCGGGCTGTGCATCGAGCGCATCGAGGTCCACGCCGTAGCTGACGCGCAGCAGCGCCTTGAGCGCGGGCATGTGGCCAGCCAGGCGCAGCATGCGCGCGGCCAAGTCGAGCGTGACGACGTCCGGCGTCACGCCTCTCTTTGCCATGTCGTCGAGCAGCTCCACAGCACGGCGCGCATCGATATCAGCAGCCGTGCGCGCCCTGACTTGCGGCGGACCCTTGATCTTGCTCTGCAGCCATTCTTCGCGCGCTTGGATACGCGCCGCCCGCCGCTCGGCCTTGCCCAGCTTCTTGCGCTCGCTGCGCGTGCCGGCGCGCAGCGCTGCGGCGTGCGAACGCACGAGCGAGTTGGCCAGGTGTCGCGAGAGGCCCAACATCATGGCCTGGTACGTGCGGCGGTTCGGCTCCAAGAGCGGCGGCGCCGGCGTGGGCCCTGCATCGGGAAAGAGCCAGCCGAGGAGCGAGCGCCGCGGCTGATACCGCTTCTGCTCCTCCGCTGTGCTCTGCTCCTGGATCTCGCGCCAGAGACGCGTGAGCGCCATCATGTTGCCGCTCGGCGCAATGACGTCGAGCACGTGGTTGTAGTCTGCCATGTCGGGGTGCGCCTCGATGTCTGGCAGCGCACTGCTCGTGCTCGCCAGCGGCGTCGTGAGCTCGGCGGAGAGGCGGCGCATGTGCTCAAAAAGTGTCGTGGCTCGCGTGAGATACTGGTGAATCGTGTCGTCGACGAGGATCGAACTGGATCGCTGCGTCGTGGTCAACTGGCCGCCCGGCCGAAAGGCGACGAGCGGCGGCGCGCTGGGCACCGGCTGCGGGTAAGACGATCGGCCGGCCGCGCCCGACTCGGACGACTCGCCGGCCGCACGCAGCTCGTCGGCGTTCGACATCGCATCGGCGTACTTCTCGGCGCTGACCTCGTCGCGGCGACGCCGCTTGTCGCGCCGCGCCACGACACGGCGCGAGTGGACGTTGGGTGTAATGGCCCGCAGCACGAGGGAGAGATGCAGCGGCAGCAGGCGCATGCGTGCCTCGGCGCTGGCCGTGCTCTCCTCGACACTGCTGCCGTCCAGCGGCCGCTGCATGAGATCCGTGTAGGCGGCCCAGACGCGCTCGGGGTCCGGAAAGGCCTTGTAGATTTCGCGGAAGATGGGGTGCGCCTCCTCGGCGTAGCGCTGGGCGCTGGCGTCGGCAGGCGGCGCCCGGCTGCCGCTGCCGCTCGGGGCCCACACTGGCGACAGGGCGTGCTGCGGCGTGAAGAAGGCGCGCGGCGGCACCCATGCTGCGCTTGGCGTTGGGATGGCGATGCCTCCCGAGCGCCGAGCCGGCTCTGGCTGTGAGGCCTGCGGCGCCGCAACCTCCGCTTGGGCCGCTGCTGCCGCTGCGTCTGCCGCACCCACGGCGCTGCTGCTGCTCAGCGCTCGCCGGGCGACGAGGCCGCCGCGCGCCGGCACGGCCAGGCGGCGGGCGAAGACGCGCAGGGGCATGCGATGCGGCGGCGGGAGAGGTGCAGTGAGGGTGGAGTGGTCGGACGAGCAGGTGCAATGCGCAGGTGCAGCAGCAGGTGCGGCACCTCGAGGCTTGATTTCTGGGTTCTTCCCAAGGCGCGCCCGGCACGCTTCGGCGCAGCTCGGGGCCGCGCGCCGACGAGAGCGACGGGGCGCAAGACGCGTCGGGGCGCGGGAGATGGTCTCGCTGGCGCATCGTTGGCGCTGGGCGGCGCCCGTGCGCTGGAAGCGCCGACACGACACATCGACACCGACAGCAGCTGCAGCTGGCTCCCACCAACACCCTCCGCTGCCTGTGCTCCCTCTCTCCTCTCTCATCTCGGGTGCTCCTTACCGCGCCTCTGCCTCGCCCCGTGTACGCGCACGCACGATCCCGCCGCTCCCGCTGCGCGCCGCCGCGCCGCCGCACGCTGCCGCCATGTCGTTCAAGAAGGACGAGGAGGCGGGCGCCGTCGTGCCTGCCTTCTACCAGGACAAGGTGGGTCGTGTCGCAGTGGGGCTCACAGCACAGGCGTGCTGACTCTTGTACTGTAGACGAGCGTGATCCAGGAGGCGCGCGTGTTCAACGAAACGCCCATCTCGCCGCGCAAGTGCCGCATCCTCCTCACCAAGGTCATCTACCTGCTCTACACGGGCGAGACGTTCAGCCGCACCGAGGCGACGACGCTCTTCTTTGGCGCCACCAAGCTCTTCCAGCACAAGGACGTGAGTGCTGACTCTGCGGATGGGCGGTAGTGGAGACAGCTGCTGACAGCTGCGGACAGCCGGCACTGCGCCAGATGGTCTACCTCGCCATCAAGGAGCTCTGCCCGCTCGCAGACGACACCATCATGGTCACTGCCAGCATCATGAAGGACATGCAGCCCAACATGGAGGTCATCTACCGGCCCAACGCCATCCGCGCGCTCAGCCGTGTTGTTGACGTGAGTATGACCGAGAGCGGAGGGCAGCCGTAGAGCGCACGGCGTGGAGGTGTTGGAGAGGGCGTCAGGGGTAGTCTGGACGGCAAGCACGCACCGCCTGATTGACCGAAGCGCTGCACGGCTTGTCAGGATCTGAGCGCTCACGCATCCACCGCACAGCCGTCGATGGTGCAAGGCCTCGAGCGCTTCTTCAAGTCGGCCATCGTCGACCGCAACACGTCGATTGCATCCGCCGCGCTCGTGTCCGCGTACCAGCTGCACGTGGCCGCACGCGATGTGGTGCGCCGCTGGGGCAATGAGGCGCAGGACGCCATCACTGCCAAGCCGCAGGCCGTCAGCGGAGGCGGCGCTGGCTTCGGCGGCAGCATCGGCGGCGCGTTCCTTGGCGGCTGGGGCGGCGCACAGCAGCAGCAGCCCGTGCAGAGCGCGTACCAGGCGATCCCTTCGAGCAGCTACATCACGCAGTACCACGCCATCGGCCTGCTATACCTCATCCGCCAGACGGACCGCATGGCAGTGACGAAGATGGTGCAGCAGCTCTCGGGCAGCGGGCGCGGCGCCGGCTCGAGCCCGCTGCGCAGTCCCTTTGCCATCTGCATGCTGGTGCGCTATGCCGCCAAGGTGGCCGAGGAGGACCCGAACCTGCGGGCGCCGATGATGGAGCTGCTCGACAACTGGCTGCGCCACAAGAGCGACATGGTCAACTACGAGGCGGCGCGTGCGCTGTGCGAGATGCGCGGCCTCAGCACGCAGGACCTCTACCGCCCGATCGCCGTGCTGCAGCTCTTCCTCTCCAGCCCCAAGTCGACGCTCAAGTTTGCCGCCATCCGCACGCTGGCCAAGCTGGCGCAGACGCAGCCGGCGGCGGTGCAGCAGTGCAACGTCGACATGGAGAACCTCATCACCGACACGAACCGCAGCGTCGCCACGTACGCCATCACGACGCTGCTCAAGACGGGCAACGAGGCGAGCGTCGACCGCCTGATGAAGCAGATCAGCGGCTTCATGAGCGAGATCAGCGACGAGTTCAAGGTCATCGTCGTCGATGCCATCCGCAGCCTGTGCCTCAAGTTCCCGTCGAAGCAGACGACGATGCTCACGTTCCTCTCGGGCGTGTTGCGCGACGAGGGCGGCTACGAGTTCAAGCGGGCCGTCGTCGAGGCCATCTTCGACATGGTGCAGTTCATCGGCGACTGCAAGGAGACGGCGCTGGCGCACCTCTGCGAGTTCATCGAGGACTGCGAGTTCACCAAGCTCTCCGTGCGCATCCTGCACCTGCTCGGCGTCGAGGGCCCGCAGATGGAGCAGCCGCACAAGTACATCCGCTACATCTACAACCGCGTCATTCTCGAGAACGCCATTGTGCGTGCGGCCGCTGTCAACTCGCTGGCCAAGTTCGGCCTGGGCGACAAGCGTCTGGCGGCGCGCATTACCGTGCTGCTGGAACGCTGCCTCGACGATGTCGACGACGAGGTGCGCGACCGTGCGGCGTTGAACCTGCGTGTGCTCAAGGAGGCGGGCCTGGCCGAGCGCCTCGTCAAGGACGAGAGCTCGTACAAGCTCGCCGCGCTCGAGGAGAGCCTGCAGACGTACGTGCAGGACCCGTCGGCGTCGACGTCGCGCTTCGACGCCTCGAGCGTGCCGCGCATCACGCGCGACGAGATGCGCCAGGAGGCACTGCGCGCCAAGAATGAGGCGGCGAGCAAGGTCGCCATGGCTGCTGATGGGCCGAGCACCAGCCGTGCTGGCGCCGCTGCAAACGCTGCAGCTGCCGCTGGCGCAGCAGGTGCCGCTGGCAACGGCGCGGCGGGTGCCTCGCCTGCCGAGGCCGCCTCCATCTACGCGCGCGAGCTGGCGGCCATCCCGCAGTTCAAGGAGTACGGCAAGCTGCTCAAGTCGTCCGCCAAGGCTGCCGAGCTTACAGAGCGCGAGACGGAGTACGTCGTCTCGGCCGTCAAGCACGTCTACGCCGAGCACATCGTCGTGCAGTACAACATCACCAACACGCTGCCCGACACGGTGCTCGAGAACGTTGCGGTCGTCGTCGGTGGCGCTGCGGACGCCGGGCTCAAGGAGGACTTCATCCTCCCGCACGCGCTGCTCTCACAAGACGCCCCAAGTGGCGTAGTGTACGTCTCCTTCACGCGCGTCGAGGGCCCCGACGAGTTCCCGCAGGGCGCGCTCAGCAACACGCTCAAGTTCATGAGCAAGGAGGTGGACCCGACGACGGGCGAGGCCGAGGAGGAGGGCTACGACGACGAGTACCAGACGGAGGACCTGGACCTCGGCGTCGCCGACTACGTGGGCGGACGCTTTGCCGACTTTTCGCGCGAGTGGGAGGCCATGGCGAACGCCAGCGTCGCGACCGAGACGTTTGCGCTCACGGCGCTCGAGAGTCTACAATGTGAGTCTTGCGCCGCCTTCTCAACTCTCCATACGCTCACGCCCCTCTCTCAGCCGCATGCGAAACGCTGGTCGAGCTACTGGGCATGCAGCCGCTCGGCGGCTCCGAGCTGCCGACATCGACCTCCGTGCACACGCTCAACCTCGCCGGCTTCGTGGCGCAGCCGGGCAAGCCGGCACACGTGCTGGCGCGCGCACGCATGACGTATGCGGCCGGCGAGGGCGTCACGATGGAGCTGGGCGTGCGTGCGGACAACGATGCGGCCGCACAATTGGTGCTTGGTGCGATTGCTTAGAGGGGAGTGCAATGCTATCGTCTCATCTGTTCATTCGCAAGAGAGGGAGGAGAACAGGAGGAGAGGAATCACCGCTTGCTCTTCTTGTCCTTCTTCTTCTCCTTGCCCGACTTGCTCGACTTGCCGGACTTGGCCGATGCAGGGCTGTCCTTGACGGGCGATGCGGCAGCCGCGCTGTCCGTCTTCTTGCGCTTCGATGTCTTCTCGGGCGTAGGTGCCGCAGCTGCAGCGGGTGCAGGCGGCGCGGCCGCGGCCTTGCGCTTCTTGCCCTCTTCGTAGCCTGGCGGGGAGCGTGAGCAAGCAGAGCAAGAGCGCCAGTGTGAGCTACTCACCAGCGTACGGGTCCAAGCTCTGCTTCGCCTTTCCCTTGCCCTTCTCCTTGCTCGACGTCACTGCAGCAGGTGCCGGTGCGGGCGCCTCCTCATCGCTGCTACCATCACTGCTGGAGCTGTCGCTGCTCGAGCTCGCCTCTCCCTTCTTCTCAAAGCGCGTATGCTGTCCCTGCGGCGCTGCACCCTTGTCCAGTGCCGCTTTGATGAAGCGTCCCGCTGCGGTCGCGTCGACGCGCGAGCGTGGCTCGGCTGGTGGGGGCAATGTGAGCAGCTGTGGGAGGGAAGGGGGG
>NW_020312019.1:37935-76419 GCF_003144115.1 Tilletiopsis washingtonensis
GGGGGGGGAAGGAGAGGGCGGGCTCACCCTTCTCCTCGTTGAGCTTCTGCGCGGCGGCGATCTTGGCGAAGTAGCCCTTGACGCGCTCGAGCTCGGGCACGACGGGATGCGTGGCTGGGTCGATGCCCTCTACCTTGAGGTACACTGCAGACAGTGGAGTCAGCGGCGGACTCTAGCGACAAGCGAAGCGCAGCAGCACGGTCCAAAACGCAGCGCGCTCGCCACACTTGCTTGCCATTGGAGACGTGATGCGAGACAGGTGCTGCAAGGGTCTCGCCGCTCTTCCCCCCCTCCCCCCCTCTCGCCTCCCTTGCCCCTCTTGCTCTCGCTGCCCACCGGAGCCGGAGCGGACCACCGATAGCCGCCAAGAGCACGCATAAGGGCTTGCAGAGCGGCATGGGCAGGGTCTGCTCGAGCCTCTCCTCGGCGTTCTCGCCCTTCTCTGTTCTCCCGCCTCTCGGCCGCCATCACATCCCTTGTGCTCACTCCACACGAGATCCAGCAGCACATAAGCCACGCTGACGTTCAGCCTCGCAGCGTCCAGTCGTCCATCCAGCTCCGCCCGGCTTGCCTCGCCACTCTTAGTCTGCACGCGCTCGGCGTGCTTCGCCTGCGTCTGTGAGCTGCCGCTCTCCAGCTGCTGTGCGAGCGCAGAGAGCGGGGAGGCGAGGAGGGGATCGAGCGTGGACGTGAGAGTGGCGAGCGCGGAGCGAAGGGTCGCTAGGGTGGGCGCGGGGTCGTTGAGAGCGGACATGGCGAAAGTGGAGTAAGAGTGATGGGGTGTGGGAGGAAGGAGCCAGAGGCGCGTCGCCTTCTCTTGTGCTGCACGCCAAAAAGTTGCCGCGCCCCTAGGCGCCGCGGGCCAACTGCATGTCAGACGCGACTCGCCTGCCTTGCTGCACGACGACGACGACGACGAGCGCAGCCATCCCGCATCACACTCGATCACACGAGCGAGCGAAGACGAGAGCGGGTCAGATTAGCGCCGGAGTAGAGTCGGAACAGATGCGGGATCACGGAGCGGTAGCACAGAGCGGGAGCAGGGCCACGGAGCGGTAGCGGGACGAGGCGGGGCGAGACTGAGTCGGGACGGTGGCGCAGCGAGATGACGGGAGCTATGTGCAGGGCTGGGGCGGGAGAGCAGCGAAAGCGGTGAGTAAGTGGGTATACGGCGCGGTAGGGTGATGATGGATGGGTGAGGAGAGGATGTGCTGCGGAACCAAAGGAGAAGAGGAAGGCGCGGAGGAACTGCGAGAGGCGGTGTCAGGACAACGGAGCACGACGAGGATGGCGAAGCGGAACGCACCAGCTACGAGCTCATGTGGCTGTTCTGGCTTGCGTTGCGCGACAAGCTCGGCGCCGCCAGCAGTGTCAGTGCCTCGTCGACCGGCGAGCGGCGCATCGTCTTCCGCGTCTCCTCTGCATGCTCGAGCTGCGAGTGCTCGGGCGTGCGCCAGATGATCGACTCCTGCGACGGTGCATCGTGCAGTACCAGACTGCCGAATGCACCGTGCGCGCGGTGAGAGTCGATGGCGAGGTGCTGAGAGAGCGGGAACGGGTCCCACACGCCCGCTTCGTTCTCGAAGAAGCCAGAGTCGTCCGGCGAGGCGCGCGCGCTCGTCGATGCAGGTGTGGGCTTGTCCGGAAACGGCGAGGGCGTAGTGCTTGCGCAGATGAAGGCGTTGTAGTCGGGCGAGGAGTCGACGGGACGAAGCGTGTGGCTCGACTGCGAGGACTGCATCGAGTGATCTTGACTGCCCGTCGACGGGAAGGTGGACAGCTCGGAGATGCTCACGCCGCTGCTAGCATCGCTGCCCGGCGAGCAGCTCGGGTGCGACTCGTTCTTGTACACGGCGAGCATCTCGCGCTGCTGCTTCTGCTGCGCGAGCTGCTGACGACGCAGCGGCGAGTCGTGCAGGATCATGTGCTGGAACGTCGGCATGCTCAGCGGCCTAGGCGGCGAGCTCATCGAAGCGTCCGACGGCGAGGAACCAATGCTGAGGTCCTGTGCGCCGCCGATGAGCGGGGGCACCGAGGGGCCGACGCTGTTGGTGCTCGAGCCCGAGACGGTGCGGCTGCCCGTCGAGTCGCGACGGCCAGCCAGCGAGGTTGTGGGCGGCGGCACGCGGAGCGAGAATTGCGCCGCGCCAGGGAGAGTGAAGGCGAGCTTGGTCTGGCCGTCGAGCGACGTGGTAGTAGGTGATGCACCGATGCTGGCCTTGGGGTCGACGGGCGGCGAGGGCGTGCGCGGCGTCGTCTTCTTGGGCAGCCTGCGCGTCTTGCGGCCGGCGATGGCGCGCGTGGCGTTGGCCGTGGTGACGAGCGCAGCAGCCGGCGGCGTCTCCTCGCGCTTGGCCGGCTGGCTCACCGGAGCGAGAGGCTTGCTCGGGTCTCTGAGGCCCTTGGCTTGACGCTCAGCCGCCGCTTCGGCAAGCACGACGTCGAGCCAGTCGCCGACCTTCTCGCGCGCCGTCTGGTGCACCCAGTCGATGAGCTTCGCAAAGCCCGCCTTGCACGCCACCAGATCCGCCTCGATGTCGGCCTTCTTCCGCGCTCTGCCCTCCTTACTCAGCGTGAGAAGCGGACGGAGCGCAGGCGTCGCATCCTCGACGACGGCGCGGTCCGACGCCGAGACCGAGAGCGCATCCACCAGCGCCGACATGCGCGCCTTGTCCGACCATGCGAACTTGCGGAAGAAGTCGGTCCAGCCGGAGCGGCGACGAGCGTTGATGAACCACAGCACGACTTGCTCGTACGTGATCGTCTTGTTGCTCGCCGCGGCAGAGCCGACGCTCGGGATGGCGACGGCGCTGCTCGGCCCAGCATCGCTACCCGTGGCGAGCGCGTTGGTCTCGGTGACGAGCGCCGTCTTGTCGGCCTTGGTCGGGAACGGCGAGGAGAGATTCTCGCGGAACCAGCGGCGCAGCACGACGGCGTTGAGCTGTAGCTCGGCGGCGGTGGCGGCGGTGGGTGCAGTGGTGGACGCGGCTGGCGTAGGCACGGACTGCGGCGTGACGGCTGGCGAGTTGGCGAGGCGAGACGGCATGCGACGATCTTGCAGCGAAGCCCTGCCAGCGCGTGCGCCGAGCTCCTCATTGTCTTTCTCCAGGATCTCAGCACAGCCATTGCGGAAGTCGAGCAGAACTCCCGCAAGGCCTCGCTCGATGCGACAGAGGCTCTCCGACATGATCGTTGTTCGCTGTGCGACCCGATGAGCTAGCTCGATGGTAGAATCGTCGAGCGCACCGCTTGCACGCAGCTGGTTAAAGCTTGCCGAGACCGCGGCCCAGCGGTCGACCCCTCGCTGCAGAGCATCTCCTGGCTCGATACAGGACTGAAGGAGTGCCGGCTCGATCTCCTGCAGGGACACTCGCAGGTCATGAACGCTGAGCATGATGACGGCGGTTCGGAAAGTAGTGCGAGGCGGAATGAGCGCAGGATAAGGCGAGGACTCGTTGTCAAGAAAAGGTGGTGGTGTCAGGGATGATGGTGGTGGTAGTGGTGAAGAAAGGACGAGGCGAAGCGAGGACAAGGGATCGTGCGCCGCAAAGGCCAGGTAATAGGATCAGGCACGCACAGCACGCGCCGCCGCGCGCCCGAGCCGCGAGGCCGCGGCGCGGCCGGGGCGCGCGGCTGCTGCTGCTGCATCTGCTGCGCGGCGCGGGTGCGCGGCTCGCGGCGACCGGCTGGCCTTGAGTAGTCGACGACATGCGTACGCGCGCCGCCGCGAGCGCTGTCTTTGTCCTTCCTTCTTCTCCCTCGCCCCCCTCCTCTCTCCTGCTTTTCGCCCTCGAGTCGGTACCCTGCCTTGACCACATCACCCTCAAGCCGCCCAGTCCCAATCATGACTTCTGCTCGCCTCGATATCCTCGCAGAGATACACAGACTCTCGACGCTCGTACACCACACGGTTGGGCGCTCGCTCGGGCAGTGCTCTGAACGCGATACTCCCCTCGGGCCCAGAAGCCAGCCAGCCTCGCAGAGCTTTCAGCGCTCTCTGACGCTTCTCCGAGACGAGGCCATCGCATCGCTCGAGACGGATCTGTCCGAGCGGCCACTACGTGCAGACGTGCGCTCGTCTCTCGTCGCGCGCTTCTCCGTCGCGTGTGACGAGAGCCTTTCGGCAGTTCAACGGGGGCGCGCAACAGCCCTGCACGAGACGTCGCTCCCGTCGGCCCAATACCTGGCCCAGGTCGAGCAGGCTCTGCTTCAATCGCTGTCACGTTCCCTCTGTTCAAATCGGCAGACGCTTCTCCGAGTCGTCGATGACGCCGTCGCGCGCTTCAGATCGGACGCTGAGGCTGCAGCCGCCGCCTCGCCATTCGGCGACGAGAGCGAGTACGGCGGCCCACAGCAGCCTGAGGACGCTCGCTCTCATCGCAGCGCCGCCGTCGCCATCCTCGAGAAGGCCTTCGAACACGCTCAGGCCATCACGATTGCGGAGAAGCAGCGCCTCGCGGCGGCGACGGGGCTGGAGCCGCGGCAGGTCACAATCTGGGTGAGTTCGGCGTTCAGATGCACTGTGGGGCTGCATTGGGGGCTGCGAGGCTGCCATTCTGGCGTAGCCTTGGGCGAGGACAAGGGCGGGCTGGCGCTTGCGTGGCCGCGTCGCGTGGCGGCGCGATCGAGGACAAGGGAACGGGCGGCGGCGGGGCGCGCGCGAAACGGCGGGCGCGCGTGCGTGCCTGGCTGCCAGCGAGACGCTGCCACGCGTCTCTTCCTTTGTGCTCGCGACTGCCTCGCTGACGCCCCTATCTCTGCGCACACAGTTCCAGAACCGGCGCAACCGCAAGACAAAGGATGGCGAGGCACGCTACGTCTCCGGCAGCGCCAAGTCCACCGCCGCCGAGCCGTCGGCGTCGTCTCCTGCGGCCGACGCATTTTCGCGCGACGCCGACGCTGCAGGCGCAGCTGCTCAGGGGCGCGCGTCGGGCAAACGCAAGAGCATGGCGCTCGACGACGAGCGCGACGATGCCCCACGGCTACCATCCACCTTCGGCCACGACGCCGACAAGCGCCGCCGCATGGCCGACGGCAGCACACAGCGCACCGGCAGCGGCTCGTCGGCGAGCTCGCTGGCGAGCCGCAGCAGCAGCTCCAGCCTCGGGAGCAGCCACACGAGCTGGGACAGCGTGCCGCGCTCGGCCAAGGCCCGCGGCGGCTCGGGCTCGTCGGGCACCACCGTCACGAGCATGGAGAGCTGGGCGCCGATGAGCTACAAGCCGCCGGGCATGTCGCTCACCGGCGCCGCGGCGCACATGTCCGAGGTCGAGCTGCAGCCCGTCTGGCTCGCCGGCTCGCAGTCGCAGGGCTCGCTGCACGGCGGCGGCCTCTCTCAGCAGCAGTGCATGCGGCAGCACGACGAGCACATCTCGCAGAGCCTCAGCATGATGGACACGGCCTACGCCGCGCCGCAGTCGTCGCAGGCCTCGTCGGACGGTTCGCCGCCGCCAGAGCCCAGCTGCACGCCGCTGCCGGGCGACATGCTGCTGCTCGATGCGTATGGACAGCAGCTGCTCGACTGGGACGACCTCGAGCTGGATGCTTCGCTCAATGGCGCGCTGGTACTCAGTCCCGAGCAGCTCGACCTCGCCAGCGGCCTCTCTGCCGAGCTTCAAGCCGCCGGCTGGAGCCCAGGCGGCATGGACCTCACCACGCCGCGCCAGCCGTCCTTCGCGCAGTCAGCGAGCACGCCAGTCTCTCCCGCCACCATCAGCCAGACCATCCTCGCCTGGCCAGAGAGCACCACGGACGCGTCTGCATTCTTCGCCAGCTTCGGGCCTGAGGCTTTCGCCGATCTGCTTCCCGCCGACGCCGACCCCAAGGCGCAAGCACCGCAAGAGATCCATGTCCCCGTTCACGTCGACATCGGCCCGGACACGTCCTTCTCCTTTGCCGCCGGTCTCGAGAGCTGGGCCGCATGCCCGACGTCGCTCGAGCACGTCATCGAGCAGTGGAAGGGCTTCGTGCCGTCTGCCACGCCCGAAGAGCTCGCGTCAAGCAGCGCGATGGACATCGACGACTCGCAGATGAACGAGCTTGGCGAGCTGCGCCGGCACAGCGAGCAGGCGCTGTTCTACGAGGAGAGCCAGCAGCCTATGCTGCTCGCGTAGCTTCTCTGCGGCCAAATCAGCGCTCCATCGGACCTCGTCTTCATCTAGATACCCACGCCATCTTCCCGCTTTGCTCTCCTGCCCTTCCCGCCTCGCTAGTGCCTTCCCGCTGCTCACATCCCGCTCCGCTTCTTTCTCGCCAGCACGGCGCTCTCGCCTTCCTCCTCCTTCGTGCCCTGTCCATTTGCTCTGCTCTGCCGCTCACCTCTCTCGCCGCGCCTCGCTTTCTACATAGTCACGTCTCGCCTCGTCTGCTCGCTTCATTGTTCCCGCTTGCGAATGCATTGTCCCTGCACATCCTCGCCAGCTGCGCTGCTTTCGCTTTCTTCTCATGACCCGTCGTGCGAGCCCGACATTCCCATGCGAGCGCTCGGGCCGCGTGACTTCATACAGAGGCGGGCCAATGCGGCGAGCCGACGAAGCCCGGCCATGAAAAGTGTGATTAAGTGAGGGGCGTGTGCGCAGTGTGGCGGCCAAGTCCGCAAGCGTCGCATGATGGCTGGGCAGAGCGGCCAGCGTCGATGGTGGAGACACGCAGGAGAGCCATCGCGAGCTCGTCGTCCAGCGACGAGGCATCTCAACCCTGCAGCACGCGATCGCGGTCGTTGGCGCCGCGGCCGAGCGCTTCGGCGGCGAGGTCGAAGAAGGCCGCCTGTTCCTCGCTCCATGCCTTGCCGCTGCGTGAGAAGAAAGTAGGCGTGAGCAGGACAGCAAGACGGCATGGCCGTGCGGGAAAGGGCTACGCACGGACTGCGGAAGCTGGCGTTGATCAGACGACTCAGCTGCTCGCGCAGCACACGCAGCGCCAGCAGCGACTTGGCGTCGGACACGACGAAGCGAATGCGCTGCCGATCGATGTAGAGGCTCGACGATGTGATCTTTCGGGAGAGGCTTCAGGTGAGCGAGCCATCAGCTGCACGAGCGGGAGGACACACCTTGAAGTCCGCATCGCCACACATGAGAATGAGAGCCCGGTCATCGACAGCGCCCGTCTCCCACGCATATAGCTTGCGCGACTGCATGATCGTGAAGTAGACGAGGTGGTTGAAGCCGCGCGGCAGGTCGGCAAAGCGCATGCGGAAGTTGACCGAGCTGGCAAGCAAGTGTGAGCGAGGGTCAAGGGTCGGCGTGCAGCGCACTCACCTCGGGTGGATGCTGGCCGGGGCGTTGTTGCCAATCGTGCGCAGCTGAAATGAGCGAGGCTCAATGGCCAGCAGCTTCGGGTAGAGACCAGTGCAGAGCGCAGCGTTGAGCACGGCCAGCGAGTTGGCGTTGATGCTGAGCTCGGCGGGCAGCTGCAGCGGCGCGCGAGACCGTCCACTGCGGAAGCGAGCGCGCGCGAGATCCTGCTTCGTCTGCGCGTCGACCTGCACGAAGCCCGAGTCGATGAGGTAGCCGAGGTACTGCTGCCGCAGCTCCTCGATCTGCTGCAGGTTCTGCGGGCTCAAGAAGTTCTTGCTGCAGAATTGCCGGGCGAAGTTGTTGTCGATGGAGCGTCGCCACGCCTCGAAGGCTCGCGCACACGTCACAAAGTCGCTGTTGCCCGCTGCAAAGCTGGCCTTGGCACGGTCGGCCTCTTGCTCGCGGCCGAACGGCGTGATGAAGGGCGACTTGGAGTTGAGTGTCGCGGCGATGGTGAGCGCTGGGTCGAGGGCCTTCATCAGCGCCGCAGTGAGCAGGAACTTGCCCATGTGCACGTCGAGCGGCAGACGCGACAGATGCCGGCCGAGCGGTGTGATCTCCTCGCTCGTCGTCAGCGCCTTGACCTCGACGAGCGCAGAGATGGCGCGCTGGATGTTGACGGACGAAGGCGGATCCATCGCCTTGGTCAGGGCATCCTCGATGCTCGTGCCGATGCGCACCTTCATGACCTTGAGCTTGAGCGCGAGGTCCTGCAGCGAGAGACGCAGGATCTCTGGCAGCGGGTGGTCGGCGAACTGTGAGGGTGTCAGCGCAGGATGAGGGCGCTACTGGCACTGGCACTCACGTAGGAGTCGTGGCGGACCTTGGTGAACAGATGGAAGCAGAGGCCCTTCTGCACACGGCCTGCACGTCCTCGTCGCTGCTTGGCATTGCTCTTCGCGACGAAGCACTCGACCAGCCGGCTGAGCTGTCGCTTCTCGTCGAAGCGCATCTCACGGTGCTTGCCGCTGTCGATGACGCAGGTGATATCGGGGATCGTGATTCCCGTCTCGGCAATGTTCGTTGCGATGACGATCTTGCGCACGCCCTTTGGTGGCAGCGCAAACACACTGCCCTGGTCCTCACTCGAGATCGTCGAGTGCAGCGGGAAGATGCGGAATGCCTGCGAGCCGAAGACGCGGTGCGCCTGCAGGATGTCGTTGAGCTTGCGAATGTCGGCGATACCCGGCAGGAAGACAAGGATGGCTGCAGAGTAAGCCTGCAGCTCGGCGTCTTGCAGACAGACGCGCTCGATGAGGGAGACGATCAGCTCGTGCTGGATCACGTTCTCGTCGAGCCGGTCGAGCGTCGAGATCGTCTTGGGCTGGTAGCGCTTGACAGCCTCCTTGCCGAGGCCGCTCGACGCAGGTCCATCTCGCTCATCGTCTTCATCGTCGTCCGGGTCTGGCGCATCGTCCTCCTCCGTCGACGCCAGCTTGGCGCGATTGCCGGGCGCGTCTGCCTTTCTCGAGTTCCAGCGCTTGGGGCGGCGCGCATACGGCGAGCCGTCCTCGACGATGTAATCGCACAGCTCCACCGCATCCTCGAGGTAGCGCACGTCGACCGGGAAGGTGCGGCCGGGCACAGAGACGGTAGGACAGCCGCCGAAGTAGGCGCTGATGCGCTCGGCGTCGAGCGTGGCAGACATGAGAATGACCTTGAGATCCTTGCGCACCTCCATGAGACTCTTGAGGATGATGAGCAGGAAGTCCGACTCGATGGAGCGCTCGTGCACCTCGTCGAGAATGATGTGCTGCAGAGGTGTGAGCTACGTGCGGATGTGAAGGGCCAAAACTACGCACAGTAATGCCCTCGAGCCGCCCGCCTTCGAGCATGCGCAGCACGATACCGGTCGTGGCGTATACGAGGCGAGCGTTCTTTCCGATCTTGCTCTCCAATCGCACGCCGCTTCCAACAAGCGACGAGTCGGAGCCAACGACACCCGGCGCCTCCCCCAGCTCTTGCGAGACACGCTCGGCGAGCGAGATGGCGCTGATGCGGCGCGGCTCCGTCACGTAGACGCGGCAGGGCAGGCCTTGAGAGAGACACGACTCGACGATGTACGCTGGCACCTGCGTCGACTTGCCGCAGCCCGTCTCGCCGGACAGCACAAAGATCTGGTTGTTGGCCATGATCTCGAGGATGTGCTCCTTGAAGTTGGCGATTGGCAAGCCTTGTCGCCCAGGCTAGCATACAGCGGGTCAGCGTCGAGCCATTCAGAGCGTCGCGGCGCGACTCACCAGCATGGCAGCATACCGCTGCTCACTCGTCCTCCGCTGCCACATCGCGCGCACAGCTTCCGCCTCTTCCTCGCTGTACACCCTCCCGGGAGCCGGCGCTTGGACGTCTCGCTGCTCTTCCGCAGGCGTAACAGCGCCGCTGCCATCTACGTCGGCGTGACTGACCAGGCCGCCACTGCTCGCAGCAGCAGCAGCCTTCTCGCGCTTGAGGCGTGCCTTCTCCTCGTCCTTCTTGCGCTCCTCCTCCAGTCGGGGAGCCACGAGCTCGCCGATGCGCGCAACATGTGTGCGCCGACGCGCATCGCGCTCAGAAGCACGAGCGACCTCCAGCTCATCCCACCACTCGCGCCAGCCCTTGCCGAGACCGCGCTCAACGTGTCGCTCGCGCTCGATGCAGCTGAGCGCCAGCACGGCCAGCAGCTCGTCTGCAGCGCTTGGCGAGCCGGCAGCGAGTGTCGTGAGAGTGAAGACGTCCAGCACTGCCTTTTGCGCGCCTGGCGGGGTCCAACGCAGATGCAAGCGGGATCGACAGACGCTGCGCCCACCGAGCTGCTCAAAGCGCGCCGAAGAAGCCGGGTCGATGCGCCTCAATGCCTCGCCGAGCAGCGCGCGCGGCATCTTGCCTCCTCCTCCGCCTCGCAGTGCCGCAGCAGGCAGCGGATAGACGGTGATGAGCTCTCCTGTCGCTTCGTCCGTTTGCTCGGTTGGCGCCTCATCGAGCATGTCGCCGAACATCGGTGCGTCGTCGTCTGATGCGGCATCGCCTGCTTCTGAGGGTGCGCCTGAGGGCGCAGCTGATGGTGGTGCAGTGCTCTGCGGCGTGGCTTCTTCCGGCGCAGCGGTTGAGGCTGCCGAAGCGGCGGGCGTGGAGCTCTCTTCGTCGACGCTCCCATCCTCCAGGTCCGCCTTCTCCAGCTTCCGCTTCTCCTCCTTCTCCTTCTCCAGCAGTTCGACGCGCGCCACTTCTGCGCGGAAAGCCTCTTCGCCAGCCTTCTTGTCGAACCACTTGCCTCTCCCTGCTTGCTCCCGCACGCTCTCTACCTCGGCCTTGATCGCGACGAGCCTCTTCTCTGCGTCTGCCACTTCGGCACGCAGCGCCGGCTGCGCCTCGCTCTCGTTGGCGGCCACCTTGGCCTTGGCCAGCTGTGCGGACGTGCGGTCGATGCGCACGATGCCGGCGCGAGCGCGGCCCCAGGAGCCATTGGGATCCTCAAGCGGCTCGACGCCTTCCCACGCGCTGCTCAGCTCGGTCACCAGCGCAGTGATCTCGCGCAGCTTAACGCGCAATGCCTCGCGCCGCACTGCCAGTTCGCCTGGCGAGAGTTCGAGCAACGCAGCAGCTGCCGCTGGCACGCGAGGCGCTGGTGCAGCGGCTCGCGTGGGCACTGTGCGCTCGAATGTGTAGCCTGGGTGCTGTGGCGGCAGTGTCGTGTCCTCGGCCGTCTCGTCCCGCTCGCCGCGGTTGCAGCGTGCCCGTGAAGCGTCGGCTTCGTCGTCGGGCAACGTGGCGTAGAGATACGCCGCTGCCTCCTCGACGTCGACGCCAGCGACCCGTAGCGCCTCATCAGCTTGTGCTGCGTTGAAGCCGAGCCGCAAGAGCAGAGCGTGCGCGGTCAGAGCGCGTGCGAGCAGCGCCATCGGCAGGGAGGACGGTCCGAGCGCGGGGTAGAGCGAGGCGAACGAGACGTCGGGCGTTGCTGAGGAGCTTGGCTGCGGCGCCAGCGCCAAGATGCGATCCCGCAGTGGGATTTCCATCGCGAACGAGGGCAGCGAGGACGCGAGCCGCCGGTCGAACTCGATGACCTGTCGTTTCGCCTCAGCTGCTGCAAGAGCACGCCTGACAAGCGCCGACTCACCTTCCAGTTCCGGCTCGTCTCCTTCTCAGCGCGCTCCCATACGCGCTCTACAATGCTCTGCAGCGCCATCTCCTCCGCGCTAGCCGGGTCCCACTCCTCTGCGGCGCCAGGCCGCGCAGTGTGCGGCGCATTGGCATCCTGCGTTGGCGCCTCGGCGGCTGCTGCTGCAGGTGCAGGCTCCGGCTCAGGCGCCGGCTCGGGCCGCTTGCTGGGCACCGAGGTGGTGGCGAACCCACGCGCCGGGTTCGGCTTGAGCGCCGCCTTTTTCTTCTTGGCCATGCGTGCGGATAGGGGTGGAGAGGGAGAGGGAAGGCAGAGCGGCGCGTGCGGCAAGGCGGATCTTCCAGCGGCGGTGCGAGGTGCAGTGCCCGCGAAGTGGAGGGAGCCGCGCGCCGGAGTCGCGCGCGCGGCCCCCGCCAGCCGCCTTGCTCGAGGCCAGCCCCGCCATCCCTCCTCCATCTCTGCTGCTATCTTCAGCCCTCCATCCTGCGTCCGTCGGTGTCCGACGCACCAGGAACAGTCATGTGCCGTGCCTTCTTGTGTCGGCCCCACACCGGCACCAGGTGCAGGCCTAGTGTGCTGAAGCGGCTGAGGTCAGCCACGTACTTGGCAACTCCTCTCGCCTCCTCTCTCTCGAGTCATCTCTCTTCCCCACAACGAGAGCTCAGCCGAGGCCTGAAGGCTGGAGAGAGGCGGCCCGGCTCGGTGCGAAAGGCTAGACACGGCTCGAGCTTGTCGGCTCTCCTGCCTGCTGAGCCCTCCTGGCCCCTGTCCCAGGAGCGAAAGTGCTCAGGGCGCAGCTGAGTGAAACTAAGCCGCCCTCAGGGGACGGCGCAGCTCGTCGACTACGTTTTCCCGTTTGGCGCTTCTATTAACCTGCCTCGCCGCTGCTATCGCTGGCGCAAGCGAAGTGTATTGAGCGCCCAATCCGGCTCGAGTAGCAGCCGGATACAGGAGCCGGCCCTAGGGCGAGGAGGGCGCAAGGAACGCCCCTTGGGTGCCTGACCGCAGCCGTAGCCTCGCCTTTCGTATCGCCCGACCGAGGACAAGTGCCCCCAGGGGACAGGAGGCGTAGCGTGTCGTGTGTGCGTGCCGCTGCTTTGGATCGAGGCTGTGGGCTGTACCGCTGCCGCGCTGCGGCACAGCACCATGCAGGCCTGCGCGAGCAAATGAGGGTGCGTGCCGGCCGGCCGGCAGCGAGCAGCACGGCCCCCTATCCTGTACGCTACCCTCAGACCTCGTCCCACAAAGACGCACAAGACCTCTTGACCTCGTTTGCTGCGCTGCGCATCCTGCTTCTCTCTTCTCTTCTTTCGTCTACACCTCACATCTCTCTTCTTCAGACCGTCGAGCCGGTCTCACAAACCACGCACACACTCCACATCGTCGTTGCCAACGCCGCAGCACCCATCAACGAGAAAAGCATACGAGCTGGTCTCGCCCTCTCGCCCTCTCTCTCCACCTCTCCTCCGAGCTTGCTCACGCGAGCTCCCCACATCCATTTCGACTGCAAACGCGCACGTCAGCGCACAGCACCTCCAGCTCAGCTCACGTCCGACGTCGACGCATCTCAGCATCGAGCTCCCCCGTCGAGCGGGCCTCCAAGTTCAAGGCGTCGCAGCGAGCGTCACGTCACGCGAGCATCTCGTCCCCGCGAGACGCAGGCACACGACCTCGTGCAAGCCGCTCGAAGCAGCAACTCGAAGGTTGTCGGCCCGCCGCTGCGTCGTCCATCTCGCCTCGCCGTCGTCGTCGAGAAGACCCAGCGCGTCCCCCGTGGTCACCTCGCCGACACTGCGCATCTGCCGCGACGCCGTGCAGGACAGCAACGCGCCCTCAGCCCGCGCTAGCGTGAACAGCATCTCGGGCGGCTGAGCAGTCTTCGCGGCGAGCATCTCGCAGCTGCAGGCACCCCGCGTCACCCGGCGGTCCACGCGTGTGCTGCATCACCACGGCACGGGAGGAGCATCTCGTTCGCCAACGTCTAACGCGCAGCCCTCGGGCACCTCGCCGCTCCTCGCTCGCCTCGACTGGCCTCTCGAGCAGCCACAGCGCTCGAACAAGGCAGGCCAGACGTCGCATCAGGCAAGGCGAGAAAGCAGGCACCGCCGGCCACCCGCCGCACCGCAGCCTGCAGGTCAGCCACCTCGCAGCGGCAGCAGCGACAGCGAGCGACACTCCACGTCGCGTGCAGCGCCTCAAGTAGGCCGGGGCCGCCGCGTCGCGCTTCCTTTCTGACCAGCACAGCCTGCGTCTGCTGTCCTCACCCCTTCCCTCTTCCCCTCTCTCGTTCCCGTTCGTCCCCTTCATTCCCATCTTACTCCTCCTTTCTCTTTCTCTCGGGCCGGTCCCACCTTTTCTGCCTCGTCCTTTCTCATCCACACTTATCCTCCTCCTCTCCCGTATCTTCTTACCTCGCCGCCACTCTCTCACGATGTTCACGCGCACGCTCCTGCCCATGCCGCTCGACACCGCCAAGGCCGCCGCACTGCAGCCGGCGCCCGCCCTGCCGCTGCAGTTCATCGACGACGACGCGTCGAGCAGCGACAGCGATGACACGTCCGCCTCGTCCGACACGGGCAGCGACGGCGAGACGGCCACGGCCGACCTGGGCGCATGGGCCGTCTCGTCCGACTCGGCAGGCGAGGAGAGCGAGGGCAGCGATGACACGGACGCCGAGATCCACGTCGCCGTCGTCGCCGAGACGACGCCGCGCGCCACCAGCGCCGCCGCTGCTGCCAGCTCGTTGGCGCAGATGCTCAAGCTCGAAGGCTGCTCGCCGTCGTCCGTCGAGCTCAACAAGAGCAGCTTCTCGCCCTCGGCCAACGATGGCACCTCCAGTCCGCTGCCGGCTGTGGCGCAGAGCGCTGGCGCACCTTCCCGCTCGCGCTCCTCGACCGGCGTGCTGCAGCTGGCCTACCTCGATCTCTGCGACGCCCTCCTCACGCCCGTGCTGCCGCGCCGCTCTTCATCGCTCGAGGAGTCAGTCTCCACGATTGAGATTGAGCAGGTGTGGGATGGCGACGATGAAGGCTCGGCGTCTCCTCCGCCGCTCTCGCCCAACGAGCGCAGCGCAGGTCGTCGAGCTGCCTCGGCACGCATGCTTCGCACGCTGCGCTCCGCATCCATCAGCACGCCCGAAGCACCGGAGCTCTCGCGCCCCGCTCGTGCGTTTCCTCGTCCGCTCGGCCTCGCGGCCCACCGCGTCGCCTCGTCGGCCGGCCAACCGGCACGTCGTCTTCCCTCCCTCTCGCAGATCGCAGGACGTGCCGCCATCGTCCGTCCGGCACCGATGCCACTCGGCACGCCGCGTCCCTGCTCCCGCACGCCACTACCCGCCTCTGCGCGCGTCGTCTCCTGCCCCGACGGCCGTGCCGTGCCGCTCTGGGTCTCTGCAGGTCGTCCGGGCGGCGAAGGCAGCGTGGCAGTGTACATCACTCCGCCCACACCCCGTGCGGCGGGCTGGTCACCTCTACCTCCGCCACACGTCTTTCCCGCACCCACGCCGTCGCTGCTCACGTCGCCGCGTCCCGATCTCGCACCCGGACGCACGCGCATGCAACGCGAACAGGCAGCTGCCGCTGAAGAAGCACGTCGTCTGTGGGCGCTGTGGGCCGAAGCGGCACTTCAAGCGACGCCCTCGACGCAGCTCCAAGTGCAGAGCGCCCAAGCGCACCTGGCCACCTCGCAGGATCTGCGTGCCGCACAGCGCTGCGTCGGCGAGTCGACTGCCCTGCCTCGTCCGGCGCGTCGCGCTACGATGATGGCTGCTGTGCCTCGTGCCAACGGCAGCAGTGGTCTCGGTCTCAGTGAAGCAGACTCGGCGACTTCCTGGCGACGCGCGCCTTCGACGGCGCCCATCTCGGCACAGGCGGACGGACGACGCTTCTCGGCCGCGCCGCCGGCCACGCGCGTGCGCTTCGAGGAGCAGAAGAAGCCGGCGCTCCTGAGTGCGAGCCCGCCGCGCTCGAAGGAGGGAGAGGCGATGCTGCGTCAGCTAGCTGCGAGACACAACTAGATGTTCACGCGCCGAACGAGGCGCTGGAAAGCGAAGCGAGCGAAGAGGCGGTCATTGCCCCTTCTTCGCTGAGATGAGACACAAGGTTATCGATAATACGTAGATACTCCTCCTCCTCCCCCCCCTCCCCTCATTCTTACCATCATCCATCATCACTCGTCATCACTCATCATCACCCGGCATCTTGCTATTACCATCCTTAACCCCCTCCGCTCTCCGACGGGTGTGAGCTGAGGCGAGGCTGAAGCGGCGGAGGGCAGGCGAGGCTGCAGCGCTGCGGCTGGTGAAGAGTGCCGAAGCATCGACAGACGGGAGGGCCAGAGCGGTACAAGGATACAGCTGAGGTTGCTCGTCTGTCACCGTCTGTTCAGCCGCGAGAGGTCACGCCTTGACGGCCGGGATGGACTGTGGTGTCAGTTGCAGGAGCTGGCTCACCGGTGCGAAGACGCAGCGCGGGTGAGAGACGCGCCGAATGAGCCTCCGCTGAACGGCAGAGTTGGCTGCCTTGAAGTGCGGGCGCAGACGGGAAGCTGGCGGCTGGCCGCGCACCCTCCGAAGGCGAAGGCAAAGGGCAGCGCTCGACGACGGCGGCCCTCTGGATACCGGCAGCAGTGGCGGCGCATGACACCAGCAGCATCGCAGCGGAGCACGCGACGCGTAGAGAGGTGCGGCTCACACGCGCGCGCCTCGGCTGCTGGCGGCCCAGGGGCGGCGCCGCGGATTTTTTGCCGTGCGCGACTGCGCGGGTGTGATGCTGGCGTGGCTTGGCTGCTGCTGCCTCGCCTGCCTCTTCTTCACCCTCACACCCCACCGCAGACCCCCCTCCACCAGCCGGCGCCACGATGAAGTACATCATCGTCTCAGGCGGCGTCATCTCCGGCATCGGCAAGGGCGTCATTGGTGCGCCTGCCGTGCTGCAGTGATGCTGTCTCGCCGCTGACGCTGCTCTGCCGCACTGGCACTCGGCCTCTCGCCCAGCTTCGTCGACGGGCCTGCTGCTCAAGATGCTCGGCCTCAAGGTCACCGCCATCAAGATCGACCCCTACATGAACATCGACGCCGGCACCATGGCGCCGACGGAGCACGGCGAGGTGTACGTGCTCAACGACGGCGGCGAGGCCGACCTCGACCTCGGCAACTACGAGCGCTACCTCGACGTCACCCTCGCGCGCGACAACAACATCACCACCGGCAAGATCTACCGCGAGGTCATCGAGAAGGAGGTGAGTGGGCGGCGCGAGGGATGTGCGGCAGTGGCAGAGTGCAGGCCGCGCCGGCATGCCGTTGCGGCAACAGCCATGCTGCGGCATCTTCTCTCTGCCGTGCTGACTTTCTCCCTCCAGCGCCGCGGCGACTACCTCGGCAAGACGGTGCAGATTGTGCCGCACCTCACGTCTGCGATCCAGGACTGGATCGAGCGTGTGGCCGTGCAGCCCGTCGACGAGACGGGCTCCGAGCCCGACGTGTGCATCGTCGAGCTCGGCGGCACGGTGGGCGACATTGAGAGCGCGCCCTTCGTCGAGGCCATGCGCCAGTTTCAGTTCCGCGTCGGACAGGAGAACTTTGCCCTCATCCACGTCTCTCTCGTGCCCGTCGTTGGCGGCGAGCAGAAGACGAAGCCGACGCAGGCGGCCATCCGCGACCTGCGCGGCCTCGGTCTTGTGCCGGACATGGTGAGTCACGCATGCTGCAGCGACGCTCGATGCATCGCTCTGACCGCAACGCCAGATTGCTGCCCGCTGCGCCACGCCACTGGACCGCAGCGTCATCAACAAGCTCTCCATGTTCTGCCACGTCGGCCCGGAGCAGGTCATGGCCGTGCACGACGTCGGCTCGACGTACCACGTGCCGCTGCTGCTCGAGCAGCAGGGCATGGTGCACTTCTTCCAGCGCCGTCTCAAGCTCGACGTCGAGCACGGCATTCCGCAGCCGAGCATCCAGCGCGGCCTTGAGCTCAAGACGCAGTGGCGCGAGCTGACTGTCGGGTGAGTGCGTCGGGAGGAGCCCTGCAGAGAAGACGAGCGGCGCGCCGGGGATGAGAACCGTTTCTATTTGCACGTCAGGAGGATCTGCTCGGGCCTCCTCTGCTTGCATGAGCGCCCGGCGCAATGCCTAAAAACAGTACGCTTGTAGCTGATGGCGCACGCTCGTCGGTGGAGGATGACGGTCTCTGCAGGGACCGCAGCTGACACGCAGATCACAGTCACGACCGGCTGTTCGACAAGGTGGAGATCGTGCTCGTGGGCAAGTACACGTCGCTGCAGGACAGCTACATGTCCGTCGTCAAGTCGCTCGAGCACTCTGCGATGCGCGTGAACCGCAAGCTGGTGCTCAAGTGGGTCGAGGCGGGCGATCTTGAGGCGGGCATGGAGGCGGACAACCCGGTGCGCTACCACGAGGCGTGGCACTCGGTCTGCTCGGCCACGGGCATCCTCATTCCCGGCGGCTTTGGCAGCCGCGGCACCGAGGGCATGATCAGCGCCGCGGCGTGGGCACGGTCAAAACGCGTGCCGTTCCTCGGCATCTGCCTCGGCTTCCAGGTCGCCGTCATCGAGTACGCACGCAATGTCTGCGGCATCAAGGGTGAGTGGCTGGAGGATGCGATGGCGTTGCTGTCTAGGATTCCCCCGCGCGCGAGCGCTGCACTTCTCATCATAGGCTGGGCAGCAGGCCCTTGCCTCGAGCGAGCGCCCGTCTTTTGCTGCCCATGCATATCCAGAGTGCCAGAGCAGATGACTGCATCGAGCAAGCTCGCGCGTCTGCATCTGTGGCGTAGCGAGCGACGAGCAGGTCGCACATTCTCCCTTGTTTTCGCCGAGCACTCCGCTGATGCACGACACGCCCACTCGCAGATGCCGGCTCGTCCGAGCTCGACGCCGAGTGTGCCTCGCCCGTCGTCATCTACATGCCCGAGATCAGCAAGACGCACCTTGGCGGCACGATGCGCCTCGGCTTGCGGCCGTCGCTGTTCAGCGAAGGCAGTGAGAAGTGGAGCCGCATCCGCAAGCTGTACGGCGGCGAGCCGGTGGTGTGGGAGCGCCACCGCCACCGCTACGAGATCAACCCGGAGTACATTGAGCGCATCGAGCGCGGCGATCCTTCGCGCTCTGCGGGTGCCACTCCGCCAAGCGGAGGCCACGCTCGGCCCGTGACGCCGCAGAACCAGACGGGCCGTTCGGGCCCGCGCAGTCTGCCCACGAGCCCCTCGCTGGGCTCCGACGCCTTCTCCTCCATCCTGCCTCAGGCGCGCGCAGAGGGCGAGGGCTCGCGCGACACGCTGCGCTTCGTGGGGCGCTCCGAGTCGGGCGAGCGCATGCAGATCGCCGAGCTCGTCGAGCACCCGTACTTTGTCGGCATGCAGGCGCACCCCGAGTTTGCCAGCCGGCCGCTGAACCCCAGTCCGCCGTTCCTCGGCTTCGTCGCCGCGGCCGTGTCGCAAGAGGCGCTGCAGGAGCAGATGGCGCGGCAGAAGAACTTCCGGCCGCCACACCCAAAGGCGCGCATGCTGCTGGAGAGCGAGGCGCAGCGCCTGCAGGAGCAGCAGGGCCAGACGGCGCTGCCGCAGGAGGAGAAGAGCGCACAGACGCCGCCCGGCGTTGCCACGCCCGTGCGCGGCCGCAGCCCGAAGGCGCCTGGCCCGAACGGCGTCTCCACCAAGGCCAACTAATCCTACGCCTCTCTTGCCCCCTGCCCCTCCTTGCCCCGTCTCTCTCCCTCCTCCCCCCATCCCCACCATACATATTCTCTGCTCTGCTCGATCAATCGTCACTCCCGAAGCCCGTCCTGTACTTTACATCAGCCGCCTCTCTGGCCTTGCCGCCATCGCAATCTCTATTCGCTCGCACATTACGTCCTGGGGCTCGTCCATCGATGCATCTGCGAGTGGCGCTGAACAAAGGGGGGGGGGGGGGGCGGCGCCTAGAAGTGGTACTTGGGCTTGGCGTCGCTCTGCTCGACGATGGCCCATGCCTCGTCGATGCTCTGCACCAGCTCGGCGGGCAGCGGGCCTTTTTCAAAGTCGAGCAGATTCTGCGGTGGCGGACAGGCGAGAGAGGAAGTCAGACGAGGGGGCCCAAGAGCGAAAAGAGGAGGGGAGGAACACGCACTTGCTCGATGTGGTTGAGCGACGAGGCGCCGATGATGCTGTGCGCGTCAGAGACGTCAGCTTGGAACGAACAGGGGTGGGGGGGGGAGCTCACGTAGCGTCGCCAAAGTCGGGCTTCAAGATGGAGTGATGCTGCACCCAGCGCAGCACCGTCTCGGGCAGCGTGAGGCCGTGCGTCTCTGCGGCGCGCTTGAGCAGATCGATGGCGTCAAAGTAGGCCTCCTTGAAGTAGCGCGCGCGGTACATTTGGCCCTGGCGCGCATTCTTGTCGAAGCGCGAGCCCTTCTCGATGCTGGCCTGCTGCTCGGAGCCGGCGCTCTCGCGCTCATACTTGCCCGACGCCAGACCGCCGAGCAGCGGGTTACTGCCAGCCAAGCCATTCAGTATGTGTGGCCAGGACGGGTGGGAAGGTGTGGGGGGGGGGGGGGGGGGGGGGGGGGGGGGGGGGGGGGGGGGGAGGGAAGACGCACTAGCCGTAGAAGCTGATGCCGTGCTCACGCAGCACGGGGAACAGCGGAGCTTCGGCCGTGCGAGCGAGGCAGTTGTACAGGCCCTGATACACGCTCGGCTTGACCCACGCATGCTCGTCGCACAGCCTGCAGATCTCGCGCACCTCGTCGGCCGTGTACTGCGTCCCCGGGTTTCGAGCGCGGAACATCAGCGAGGGCGCGAAGAAGGGGAGGGGAAAGGGGGAAAAAGGGGGGAGGGGGGGAGCAACGCACGTTGGAGATGCCGAAGCGCTTAAACTTGCCCGCGCGATACTCGGCATCGATGGCAGCGAGTGTCTCTTCGAAGGGCGTCTCGCGGTCGGGGGCGTGCAGGTAGTACTGGTTGCGTGCGCGTGGCGTGGCGATCAGCTCTCTCGTTTGCGCTGCCCACGCAGGCTCGAGAGGGGGAACGCACCAGGTCGACGGCGTCCATCTTGAGTGCCTCGAGCGAGTCGTGCAGGCAGCGATGACTGTAACAAGCATGGGGTCGTCGTCTCGCTCAGCATCTTGCAGCTAGATAGGCAGCGCCAGAACAACGCACATGCCCTCCGTGCCGTGGTCGTACTCCTTCTCAAACGGCACCATGCCCTTGAACCGCGCGTTTGGAAAGTTCTTCGTCGCCACCTGGAAGCCCTGCTTCGCGACGCCCATCTGGGAGAGGAAGACTTCGGAGGTGCCGGCGCCGTACATGCGTGCGCTGTGCGCCAGGGCTGTCAGCTGGGAGTGGAGGAGACGAGGAGAGGAGGCGACTCACGAGTCTAATTCGCGGTGGCCGTGCTTCTTGAACACTGGCACAGGCGTGGTGAGACGTCAGCTTTGCCCGCCTGGCATGTGCCTACTCGCACGGCCCACGCACCGTCGAGAATGGCCTGGCACGTCTGCACATCGTGCACGCGCGCCTGCTCCTTGCCTGCGGCGCCGAAGGTCATGCAGCCAAAGACGACGTTGATGTTTGTGCTGCTCATGCTTGTTTGCTTGCTGTGGTGGGATGTGGTTGGAGGGCAAGGGCAGCGGGGATGCGCGAAGCAGCGGCAGCGCCAGAGCATGACCAGCGGCAACTTGACGGCGCCGCTCGCCGCCGGCCGCCTCCACCTCCCGCCGCGAATGCCGAGCTGGCCGCCGGCTGGTGACGGCGCTTTGCCCGCGTCAGCACGCTGATCTCACACGCGCGAGCTCAGCGCCGGGCAGCGGCGACGGCGAGCGTCGCGCAGCCACTCGGGTTGCAACAGGCAGCGCCAGAGGCGGCATGCGGGGCGCGAGGCAGCTCGAGAGGCTGAAAGTGAGGGCCTTGGAGAGCAGGCTGCGCAACGAGGCTGTTCCCACGCCTGGCTCCGCACGTGACAAAGGCAACGTGCGCATCGACGGCCGTGCGCGAACCTCGGCTTCTCGTGCGGGAGGAAGAGTTGCGCTTGGTCCCGCCTCCCAGGCCCTGCTGGCGCCTCTCCCGCTCTCTTCTCCACCACACCTTCACCCGTTTCTCACACCCCCAACCACTCTCATCATCATGCCCGGCCAGTTCGACCTCGTTGCGTTCGGCAACCCGCTGCTCGACATGCAGATCCGCGACGGCGAGGAGGTGCTCAAGAAGGTGGGTCGGTGTGGTTGCTGCTGCGGGGGGCGGTGCGAGGCGCGGCTGCCACACGCATGAGAGGCTGACAGTGGGCACGGCGAGCAGTACAACCTCAAGTCCAACGACGCCATCCTTGCCGAGGAGTCGCACCAGGTGAGCATCATCCGTTGCGCGTTGATTGCGCTGGAGTGTGGTGCTGAACAGCTGGCGCGGCGGCACAGAGCATCTACGAGCACATCGTGGAGAAGTACGACGTCGTGTACGTCGCCGGCGGCGCCGCTCAGAACACTGCGCGCTGTGCGCAGTATGTGCTGCCCGAGAACTCGACGGCCTACCTCGGCTGCGTGGGCGACGACGATCTGGCCCAGCAGCTGCGCGCCGCCAACGACAAGGAAGGCCTGCGTTCGGCCTACCAGGTCAACAAGGCGCTGCCGACGGGCTCCTGCGCCGCCATCATCTCCGGCCACGACCGCAGCCTCGTGACGCGCCTCGGCGCCGCCGAGAGCTTCAGCAAGGCGCACCTCGAGACGCCCGAGGTCAAGAAGCTCATCGCCGAGGCCAAGTTCTTCTACATGGGCGGCTTCTTCGTCACCCACGGCGCCGAGAGCGGCCTCATCATTGCCAAGCAGGCCAAGGCAAACGGCGTGGTGCGTGCGCGCCCCCCTCACTCTCAAAGCGCCGCATTGCCACTTGCTGACAATACGTGGCTGGCCCCCCTCACAGCCGTTCTCCCTGAACCTCTCTGCGCCCTTCATCCCTCAGTTCTTCTCGCAGCAGCTCGACTCCATCCTGCCTTACGCGTCGCTGGTGATCGGCAACGAGTCGGAGGCGGTGGCGTACGCCGAGGCGCACTCGTACGGCACCTCGGACCTCAAGGCCATTGCCGAGAAGCTCGCTGCCTCGCCCAGCGAGCTGCAGGGCGCGCGCACCGTCATCATCACGCACGGCTCCGAGCCGACGATTGTCGTCGAGGGCGGCCGCACGCGCGAGATCGAGACGGCCAAGATTGCGAGCGAGGACATCGTGGACACCAACGGCGCCGGCGATGCCTTTGCCGGCGGCGTCGTGGGCGCGCTGATTCTCGGCAAGAGCATCGAGGAGGCCGTCAAGGTGGGCCAGAAGCTGGGCGGCATGTGCATTGGCCAGGTCGGACCCTGCCTCAAGTTCCGTGAGTCGTCGCAGCGACTCGCTTCAATGCCAGGCGTCTCCGCTGACGCGCTGCGCCACCAACAGCCAAGGAGCAGATCATCTAAAGCCCGACCTTGCTTCGCTCGCTCTCTGATCCCTCTTGTCGTTCGCGCACACTCCACTTGCACAACGCTCTCATCGGCGTCCCCTCTCTCCCCCTTGTCTTTCTTTCGCACCACTCCCACTCTCTCCCACACCCACACACACGCTCCTGCATCTGTATCAGTATTTCAACAGACTACCAAACCCAACCTCCCAGACCTCACCTCGCCATGCCGCAGCCTTCTCCAGTCCACGTGCAGTGTGTGCGAAGGCAAGGGAGGAGCGCAGACAGCAGGACAGGGTGCGCGATGCCGCATGCCCTCGTGCCCTTGCCGTGTGCTCAACGGCCTCGCAAGAACGCTCCGCGAGCATGCAGCGTAAGCACACCTTTCAGCTTGCATCTTCGGCCACAGGACCCTGAAAAGCACGCATCCCGTCCGATCTGCGAAGTTAAGCAGGCTATCGCCTAGTCCAGTACTGCGTTGCGGCACCACGCGGGAATGCTAGGTGCTGAAGTTGTCCTTTGTGGTGCGTTTGTCTCCCTGCTGCTCTCGCTGCCTTGCGCTCTTACCCTCTCTCTGTCGCTTCGCTTGAAATCACTGATGACTGCGGGTGCCGGTGTGCCGCTTGATGAGGCCAAGCAAGCCGGAGTGCCGGAGCGCGCGAGGAGCTCATCATCTGGCAGGCGCGAGAAGCGCTAAGAAGCGAGCTTGACGCGCGAGCCGCCGGCTCGGCGGTGCCCCGCAGCCGCGTTTGCCGCGCGCCGCCTGCAACTGGCGCGCGCGCGTCTCTTCTCATCGGGCTGTGCTTCTCTCTCCGCTCTCCATCTTGCTGCGCTCCACTCTTCCACGCTCCACCTCTCTCGCGCTGTCTCACCGGCAGCTTCCCCCACCTCCAAGCCTCAGTCTCGACAACGTCTCTCTCTCTCCCCCTTGCCGCGCCCGGCGAGGCGGTTTGCGCAGCCATGGCGCCGGCGCGAGCGCGGCCGTCGCCGTTCGACAAGCACACCGGCGCCTCGGCCACGGCCATCTCCAGCGGCTTCCACACGGTGCTCAACATGGGCCCGCAGCCCGCCATGCCCGGCGCGCCGCCCGGTGCGCCGGCACGCAGCGGCGGAGGCGGCGACTGGCTGCGCGGCCTCAAGGAGAGCAGCGGCATGGGCACGGCGGCGGCGGCAGAGGGCGAGGCAGAGGAGGACGAGGAGGACAGCGATGATGTGAGTGCCGCCACGAGAGGCAAGCGACACCTCGCATCGCAGCAGCACTGAACGGAGACACAGGACAGCAGAGCAGACTCGCCCGCGGCGGCCAAGCAGGGCAAGGGCGGCAGCAAGGGCAAGGGCGCAGCAGGCAAGAAGAAGGCGAGCAGCGGCGCCGCAGCCGACACGTGAGTCGCAGTGTGCTGTCACAGCTGGCTGTGCTGCGAGCGCTGTGCTCATACGGTGGGCCTGGGCACCATCCATCTTTTGGCAGCGCCGAGCAGCGCAAGGCGCAGAACCGCATTGCGCAGCGCGAGTTCCGGCAGCGCAAGCAGCAGTACATCCGCGCGCTCGAGGGGCGCGTCGAGCTGCTCTCCAGCGACCACGACACGCAGGTCGACCGCCTGCGCTGGGCGCTGCGCGGCCTGCTGGCGGAGAACAACCAGCTGCGCGAGGTCGTGGGCAACCTGGCGGCCTTCATTGGCGAGGGCATGATTGGCGGACCACTGCAGAAGAACGGCATGTCGAGAGATGAACTGGAGGCGCTCATCATGAATCGCAGCGAGAAGAGTGAGTTGCCCCCTCGCTCTCCTTTCTCAGGATGTCTGGAGAGAAGATGCTGAACCATGGCGTGCGACTAGCCATGACGGAACAGTGGCAGAATTGGCCCGGCGCTACCGAGGTGCGTCTCGTGGTCGCGCTCGGCGCAAGTCTCATGCCGCTGACATCTAGGACACACACAGTGCGAGGAGCTGCGCAAGATCCGTCTTGAGGCGTCACTGCCGCCCGAAGGTCTGCCCGAGTCTCTGCCAAGCAAGAGAGCCGCAGCCGCAGGCAGCACGTCGACGCCGGGCAGTGCGAAGCGCAAAGCCAGTGGCGATGCGCTGGCTGCACAACAGGCGAAGCGCTCGGCCACCACTGCAGCTCAGGCACCGACGACGAGCAGCAAGGAGAAGGAGCGTGAAGGCAGTGCCAAGGCGCGCGAAGGCAGCGCTGCAGCCTCTACGCCGGCGACAAACAGCCCGACGACGGCAGAGGCGAGTCGGCTGCGCATGCCGCACAGCGCCGCGCAAGCCGAGCCTTCACCGCTCGGCGTCAGTGCCGCTGCCGCGGCACCGGCCAGCATGCCTCAGCCGCTAGCCGCTGCACCACCAACTCCAGCGTATCCCACGCCCCTCAGCCACGTCAACCTCGTGTTCGGCGACGGCCAAGGACTGGGCTTCAGCGGCGCCAGTGGACCAAGCCTCTGGGGCATGACGCCTCCCTCCTCGTCTGCGCCCAGCGCAGAGTTCTTCCGCACGGGCATGACGCCGGGCGCCAGCGAGTCCGACGCGCTGCTGGCCAGTCTCTTTGGCGCAGATGCCCTGTCGAGCTTTGGCGCGTCCATGGCTGCGCCTTCGCCGGGCATGCGCGCTGCTCTGCCCCCACACGTCGCCTCGCCCATCTCCATGGCGTCCGGCAGCGCCGCGGCGCTGCAGCAGCAAATGGCTCCACCTTCTCACCCCTCGGCTTCTCCGGGCCGCTTTGCAGCGGGTGGCAGTGCCGTGCACTCCAGGCACGGCTCAAACGCCTCGGCGTCGGCTTCCCTCATTGAGGCCGTGGCGGAAGTGACGTCGCGCGCAATGTCGGCGGTGGGCAATGGCGAGATGGCCGACGAGATTGAGCGCATCAACGCCGTCGTGCGCCGCGCCGCCGAGAAGCGCCGACGCCTCGCGGGCCACGTGCCTTCGCCGTCGTCGTCGTCCGCTGCGGCGGGAGAGATGCAGGACGGGAACCGCATGGCACAGGCGCCGTACGTGGCCCCTACGGGAAGGACGGTGGGGCCGGAGGAGCTGGAGAGATTGGGAGAGGCTAGTGCTCAGGTGAGTGTGTGTTGATCTTGGCGCGCGCCGCTGCTGCCGCCGCCGCCGCCAATCGGGCTGTCCCCGCTCTCGCTGCTGACGGCGCTCTCATGCTGCTTCCCAGCTTGCGTACCACATGGTATGTGCTGCCCTGCTTGGCACCGTCCTTCTTTGCTCGACGCACGCCTTTTTATCTCACCATCTCCCGCTCGTAATTTCGCACAGCGCAACTTCCGCAGGAATCCAGCGTATCGCCTGCCGCCTCTGTTGAAACGTGCGTCTTCGCCGCCGTCGCGCCCGTCCGGTGGGGCCACGGGGACGTCATGGAGGCACAAGCATGGGAGACGCTGACACTTTCTCTTCTTACCGTGATGCACAGCGAGCGAACTGCAACAAAGCGTGCCGCACGATCCACGTCAGTCGAGTATAGCCTTGCCCGCATTGATGGCCCAGCACATCTACTGACGCCTCTCGTGCGCCCAGTCATCGATGGCATGCCATACCCGGGCATGCGCGACTGTGAGTGCTGCCTGCAGCGCAGTGTTCGTGCCCCTCATCCACTCTCTGCTGACTGCCGAGTCTGGTCCTGCAAAGTGCTCATCAAGCATCAAGACACACTCGACATCGAGGCCGTCTGGCTGGCCGTGATGGACTATTCGCAGCTGCACGAAGGCGTGCGTGGCCGTTGCTCTTGCCATTGCAAGACTCCGTGGCATAGAGCTGACGCCCCTTCGGCGGACTCTCGCAGGACGTCTTCTCGCCATGCGTGTGGGAGATGCACATTCCCTTCTTTGTGCGCTTCCCGTGCGTTCTTTGTTGCCTGCGCGAAGAGAGGGCATGTGTGGGGGGCGTTCGCTCTGCGTTGTCGCTGACTACTTGCGCTGGCGCGCCCGCCCGTCACACAGGCAACTGCTTGACGAGCAGACGCTGGCGAACTCCAACAAGTGGTGCGTCGTGCCCCCCCCCCCCTCACACACAGGAGGCTCCGCATACGTTGAGGGCCTACCTGGCTGATGCTCTCGAACGTCTTTCCTGTGCCGCAGGCGTGCCGAGCGCGGCGAGCCGACGATGACGCTGGAGCAGGTGCGCCAGATGGCGGCGGAGCATGCTGCCTCGGGCGGCACGCCGACGACGACGGCGTAGCGCGCCAGGGCAGCACAGACGCCCGCATTTCTTCAAGACCCTCCCTCGTTACCTCTACTACTGCTTCTCACCATGTCGCCCCACCGTCACTCTGCACTTGACATCTGTATTTGTTTGCCTGCGTCCTATTGCCACGCACCTGCGCACAGAAGGCAGCTCGAGCGGCGAGAGAAGCGGCGCCGCCTCATCTCCGCGGCGCGTCGTTGGCGGCGGCGGCTCCAAGTAGAGTCCGCAGCGCCGCGCATCGTGCGAGAGGCAAGCGCGGCGGGGACGCGACGTGTGGAGCTCGTGCCGCCGCTTCCTTCCTCTCCCTCACCCCCACCTCCGCCCCGCCTCGCACCCCGCTCATCTCTCTCCACGCGGGCCGCGCCCCACTCTGCATCCACCTCGGCGCCGCTGCACACCCTCCACTCCTCGCAGCGGCCTGCCCCGTGAGGCTTCGGCGCAGGGGCAAGCGGCGCCGCCCGGCCGCCTCCACTCGTGCGCGCCTGCGACCATGTCGCGTCGCGCCGCTCCGCCGAGCGCCGCGTCTGGCGCCCCAGGCGTGCCCAGCGGCTCGTCGGTGCTCGGCGCCAGCTCCTTTGGGCTGCGTCCCTCGGCGCCACGCTACACGCTTGGCCTCTCACGGCCCGCGCCCAGCTCTGCTGCGCGGCCACTGCGCCTCAGCTCCGGCGGCGGCGGCGTGCCAGATGAGATTCCGCGCGCGCCCTCCTTCTCGGCATACGAGACGCTCGATGCCGCCGAGTTCTGCTACGACCTGCGCGAGCGCATCGGTGCCGCGCTCGGTCGGCCGCCGCCGCGCGCCAGCCTGGCTGCCAGTCGCAGCAGCGCAGCCAGCAGGCCAGTCGCGACGTCCCGCAGCGCCGCGGAGCTGCAGCCGACGGAGCAGGACATGCCGGACGACCTCGCGGCCATCTTGGCACCGCAGCCACAGCGTGTTAATGGTGCTACTCTCAAGGACGGAACGTCGAGCGTCGAGGATGCGCGGCGTCTCTCCAACTCCGAGTGGCTGCAGCGCGCTGAGGCAGCACACGCGGCGCGCCACGCCTCGCGTGCCCACGCTCGCGAGGCCGCAGTGCAGACCGAGGCGCCGCTGCCGCATCTGCGTGCCAACCATGCAGGCCCGAGCAGCGAGATCATGCTGCCCGGAAGCACGCCTCGCGCGGCCGCGCCGCTCCAGACGCCCGGCGCCGCCGTCGACCGTGCGCGGCTGGCGGGCCGGGCCGTGGAGGAGCTGCTGGGCATCGGAGGCGTGGCGCCCGAGAATGGCGAGCGCTTCGCGCTGGCCGACAGCTTCGTGCCGCTGGCGGGCGAGGGTGACGAAGAGGCAGATGCGGACGCCGAGGCAGAGGACGACCTCGCTGGGCCCTCGGCGCTCTTTGATGCACCGGGCGGCATCGAGGAGGTGCTGCGCCGGCGGGCACAGCTCGCAGACGCACAGCCCGCGGCCAGCCCGGCTGCCTCGTCGCAGAGCAACAAGCGGCGTGCACCGCTCATCGAGGTGAGTTGGCGGCGAGGACCGACCTCCTGCTCGCACAGTGCTGACAGAGCCCGTGCGGCACGCTAGGAGCTGAGGCAGGACACGCCAACGCTCGAGGAGATCCTGCAGCGCAATGCTGCGGAGCTGGGCGCCGAGGAGGACGAGGAGGCAATCGGTTCTGACTCGGAGAGCGAGGAGAGCAGCGTGGAGGACGATGGCTCGGCTCAGTCGTTCCTGGATGACGAACAGGACGGAGAGGCGGCAGAGTCCGAAGAGGATGAGGACGAGGATGAAGACGATGAGCTGGGGCTCGACGCGATGGACGCTCCCCGTGGCAGTGTGCAGCTGCCGATCACCAACGGCATGGCTTCGCGTCGCCTGGTGCTCGAGGAAGATGACGGCTCCGAGCACGACGGCCCTGAGGAGGATGACGAGGACGAGGATGACGACGGCCTCGGCGAGGAGGACGACGAACTCAGCGACGCGGCCGAGCCTCGACAAGCTGCGCAAGCCGCCGCAGGCGATGTCATCGAGCTGCTCGACTCGGACTCGGACGACGACCGCGCACCGCCGCCGCCAGCACGCGTCTCGGCGCCAGTCTTTGCGCTGCAGGAGGCCGAGCTCGCCGATGAGAGCATCGACGAGTCGGGCGACGAGCAAGGCGCGCCGAGCGAGCACGCAAGCGCGCTGTGGCAGAAGGAGCAAGATGATCGCATGTCCGACGCCGAGGCGGCCGAGGAGCAGCCGCAGCCTGACGAGCCGCAAGACGAGATCTGGGACGCGCTGCAGGCTCGTGCTTTGCCGCCTCCGCCTTTCGAGCAGCTCGCCGACGCTGCGATGAGCCAGGCGCCCATGGACTTTGCGCAGCCGCCGGCTTTGCCGCACGGCTTCCCGAGCTCGATGCAGCCCTTCAGCGATCCGCCGGCGGCGGCGCACACGGGCAGCAGCAGTCTACCTGCTTCACAGCTCGATCCGGCGCTCTTCGGCCTCACTGCAGAATCAGGCGACGGCAGCGCGGCTGACTCCCCCTCCATCACCGAGTCGGCACAAGTGCAGAACTGGGACTGGTCTCTGGGTGGAGCGCTCGAGCAGCCGGCGCCCACATCGCAGACGCACACGCCCGTCGCCGAAAGCGGCTTCTTCTCCGACCTCCTCAACGACCAGTCGAGCAGCGTCGACTCGCCGCTGCACGCATCGGCACCTCGTCTGCCGCTCGACGACAGCGCCATCGCTGCGGCGGTGCAGGCTGCACAAGCGCACGCCTCGTCCTTGTCGTCGCCGAGCAGCGCGGTGGCACTGCCGCCGGGAACGCCTGGCTCAGAGCGTCCTGCGCCGGAGTTGCTCGACCTCGCAGACACGCCGGCGGCCTCTTCGGCTGCGTTGCTGCTGCTGAAGGACCAGGTCACGGGCAGCGGGTCAATGGCCACGTCGGTGGCCAGCGAGGCGAGCGCAGTGAAGCACAAGCACTCGTCGGCACCCGGCACCTTGGCGGCGCCCGTCGATCTCGTGTCGGGCAACACCAGCGTCGCGCAGCAGCACTCGAGCGGCAGCGCGGCAGCTGCCAATGAGTCCGCCAGTGCTGCTCGCTCGCAAGTCGAGGCCAGTGCGCCCTCGACGCCGAGTGCTGTACCGCTCCTGTCTCGCCAGACTGTCTCGGCCGAACCAGCCGTTCCTGCCGAGGGTGCTGCACTGCTCGCCTTCAAGCGCGAGCATGCAGCGCAGTCGACCGGGTCAACTGCTGCCTCGCTGGCAGCCACCGATGGCGCCGCGTCGACTGCCGCGCCGCTGAGCGTGGCCGTGTCGCTGCCGCTGGGCGATGCCTCGGCTCTAGCCTCGTTCAAGGCGCAGCTGCCAGAGCAGTCCGGGCAGCCTCACTCCGTCACCTCGGTCGCAGGCAGCGAGGCTCATCGCAGTGCACCGCAGACGCCCGCAGCCGAGGGCCTGGTGTCACTACCCTTGGGCGATGCTTCTGCCCTGGCGTCGTTCAAGGCGCAGCTAGACGCGCAGCATGGACATCCTCAGTCCGTCACCTCTGTCGCGGGCAGCGAGGCACACCGCAGCGCGCCGCAGACGCCCATTGTCGAGGGCATGCCAGTCGGAAGCGCGAAACAGCTGCTGGCCTTCAAGACGGAGGTCGAGCGCAATGGTGCGCTCGCAAGTGCGGCCTCGTCACAGGCGGGCTCGGAGGGACCACGCGGCGCTGCAGTCCTCACCTCGGGCTTGCCTGGCACACCCGTGGCGACCGGCGCTCCTGCTCTCGTCGGCACGCCTGCCGCTGCTCCGGTGGATCGCGATCCGCTCGTGGCGGACGCTGGCGAGCTCATTGCCCTGAAGACGGTGATCGAAGAAGACAGGCACGAGATGCCGCAGGTCTCAGCGGCGCCTTCGCTCGCTGGCTCGGACCACGCTGCCGCCGCTGCCTCGGTTGCGGGCTCAGATCGTGCTTCTGCGGCCCCCTCGCCCGCAGTCGCCGAGCAGGCGCCAGAGGCGCCGCAACATGCTTCGACAGCAGCCGAGGACACCTCAGACGCAGCTGCAGCGCTAGCCAAAGAAGCTGACGACTCGGATGCGGCGCCCAAGTTGCAGGATGCGCCTGCGGCCGGCGAGGAGGAGGATGAGCTCTCTACGCCGGTCGGTGAGGCCGAGGCCGACGAGGTGCTGCTACTGCCAAAGTCGCAGCCGTTCGAGCCTCGGCGTTCGAGCGCACCGGCCGAGCCGAGTGGCGAGACGCGGGACGAGGCAGCAGCGTCAACGGAGAGCGCGATCAGCATCGCGGACGCAAGCCCGCCGCGGATCGCGGACAGCCCTCCACCCGTCGAGAGCAGCGATGTAGTGCGAGAGCAAGCACCTGCCGAAGACGAAGAAGCTGCAGCGCCTCTCGAGATTGGCACTCCACCGCCTGCGGAGGAAGCTGCTGCGCCTCTCGAGGCCAGCACTCCGCCTCGAGTCACCCCGCCGCCTGCTGAGGGAGCCGCAGCGCCATCTGATGCTGGTACGCCGCCGCCAGCTGACCAGGCCGCACCGGCAGCACCGGCCTCGCCTGTCCGTCGCAGCTCGCCGCGCAAGCGCGCTGCCTCACCAATCGAGGACAGCAGCAGCTCGACTGCGGCTGAGCGCAAGCCTTTGCGGTCCGTGAAGCGCAAGGTCGAGGAGACGGTCCCACAAGCCGATGATCAGGCAGGGCCCTCTCACTCTGCCGCAAACGAGGCGAGCACCAGTGCATCAGCAGCGGGCGGCTTCGTCTCGAAAGCATCCGGCTTCCTCACCCAGATGTTCAGCCTGCGGCGCAACCGACACTTCCACCATCATGGCGCAGGCCCGGCACGCGTAGCGTCGTCGCCGCGTTCGGTACGCTCGGCCACGCCAGCCAGCATCAAGGGTGCGGCTGCAGCTGGCTCGTCGCCGCTGAAAGCGCCCACGTCGTCGGCGGGCAACAGCAGCGACGTCGAGATGGCCGACGCCGAGCCTGCGCTGCGCAAGGGCAGCTCGGTGGCGTCTGAGCAGGCTGCGGCTGCTGAAGCGCCGGACGGAGTGCAGCTCGCGGATCAAGAGATGCAGGAGGCCGAGGACGAGGACGAGGCAGCGAGTGTTGGCGGCTACGTTGGACCAGCCACGCGCTCTCGGTGAGTGATGATGCGCCACATCATCTCTGCCTCTGCTCACGTCTCGTGCAGGTGCTCGTACCATCTCATCACGCTGCCGAGCGCCACGTCGCCCAAGGGCCGCTGCACCTTTGCCGTGCCCGGCTGCTCGATCGCGCACGACAAGCTCGCCAAGGAGGACGCGCGGCATCTCGGACCTGCCAGCGCCGGCGACAACGAGACGAAGGAGTGGTTCGACCCGCAGATGCTGCCGGGCGAGCTGTACCACGCTCTGTCGCGCATTTGCGACGTCGACCTGCTCGAGGACGTCGCCATCATGCCGGCATCGAAGCCCGAGGGCGTCAAGTCCTGGCACGACGATGGGCCGCCGGAGGATGAGCAGGCCTTCATCGACGATCCGCACTTTGCGCCAAAGGAGTGGCTGCACCAAGGCGCCTCCTCTCCACTCAGCACGCCGCCGCCGCAGGAGCAGCCTCGGCCGCTCGGCGAGGACGAGGAGATGCGCAGTCCCTCACTGCCGCCTGCGACAAGAGGCTCCGACGTCCTGACGGTCGAGATCGACGCACCGGCGGCGCACTCCGGCCGTCGCTCGGCAGGCAAGACGCGCGCCACTCCCGAAGCATCTGCCTCTACATCTCCGCAGACACCGAAGCGGGCGCGCAGAGTCCTACGCCACCCACGCCGCTCCGACCCCTCCGGGCCCGAGGCAAACTACCAGCCGCGCTCGAGCGACTCGGACGACGACAAGCCTCGCTCGCGCAAGAGCTCGCGCCGCGCCGGCAGCCAGGCGTCGCCTGCTGTCGCCGACGCAGCTGTCTTTGACGATGCAGACCTGAGCATTGCGTCTCTCGAGCAGCGCGCCTCGGCGCCGCCCGCTGACGACGGCGAGGAGAGCGAGCTGGCAGTGCCGGCGCTCAAGACGAAGCGCACGTACCAGCGCCGCAAGGCCAACGACTCGTCGTACCGCGAGAGCATCGCCGACCCCGCGGCACCGCCCGAGTCGGAAGAGGAGGACGTGGCGGCGCGCGCCGCGCAGGAAGCCGCAGCGGAGAGCGCACGCAAGGCCTCGTCGCGCCGCCGTGCCGAGCGCCAGAAGGCCGAGCGCGCAGAGGGCCGCGAGGTCGAAGCAGAGCTCGCGCTCGAGTCGCAGGCGCCGGGCCCCTCAAGCGTGGCGCGAAGCGGCAGTGCCAAGAGCCGCCGGCGTGTTGCCGACCCGGCGTACAAGCCGGCGGCTAGTTCTGACGCCGAAGGCTCTGCATCCGACGAGCAGCCCGGCGCGGCGGCGCCGTCGGCGTCGTCCCGCGTCAGCCCGGCCAGGCCCAAGCCTCGTCCGCGCGCACGCAAGAGCTCCAGCACCGCTGCTGCCACTGCGCGCAAAGGCAGCACACCGCGCGCCGGCTCGGCCAAGGCTGCGACGCCGGACATGGGCAGCACGGAGCCTGCGGCGTCTGCTGCCTCTCCCGGCCCCTCTTCTGCCCCAGCGCCGCGCCGTCGTAGCGGGCGTGCCAGCTCGAGCCGCGTGTCGCGCGAGGCAGAGTAGTCTTGCCCAGCGCGCCTGTGATCCAAATGTCACCGCGTCTCATCTCATCGTCCCTCAGCCGCCGCGTGTGCACGCTTGACGATCTCATTTCGCCGCAGCGAGGCTCTCGGCAGGTGAGGCCTAGCCGCTGAGCGGCAGGCCGCAGACATCGCAGTCTCCCGAGCTGCGCTCGTTGATGAACGTGCAGTGCGGGCACGCCTTGCCGCCAGCTGCTGCCGTGCCCATGTCGTCGTCCCGTTCCGGCGGCGGTGGTGAGCGCGCTCTTGCGGGTGCGACTTCATGTGCGCCCGCACTGCTCGCCGCGTCCTCAAACATGTCGTCGTCGGCGTACTCCAGCTCGTCGTCGTCGTCGTCGTCCGAGTTGAGCTCAATGTCGTCGTCGTCGTCGCCGTTGTAGATGAGCGGGTCGTCGGCGCGTCCGCTGCCCATCACTGCCGCCGCCGGCGCGCGTGCAGGCGCAGCGGGCGCCGCAGCAGGCGCGGCGGGCTTGGCGGCGCGCGGAGTGGACGGGTGGGCGGCGCGAGCCGAAGTGCCGCCGCTGCCGGACATGCCCATCATGTCGCCCACTGTCTTGGACTTCTGCTCCACCGCGCCGGCAGACGGACCTTGCGGCGCGTGCTCGCGGGCGATGGCGCTGAGCGTCTGCCATCCCGTGCGGCTGAGCAATGCGTCGAGCGCCTCGCCCGCATCGTGCGTCGTGGCGACGCGACAGAGCGCCTTCATGTCCTCCGCATCCAGAATGCCACACGTGTCGAGGAAGCACAGCAGGTGCCAGTCGCTCAGCACGCCCACGAGCTTCTCGCGCCGGCGCGTCTCGGCGTCGGAGGCGACGCCGAACTCGCGCGGATGCAGATCGTCGGAGCCGATGACCTGCGCGATGGCGGAACAGGCGCGCCCCAAGTCTTGATCGTGCAGACCTGGGCGGTTCTCGATGGGGAAGCTCGAAGACAAGAATGCGGGCTTTGGCTCGTTCGGGAAGCCGTGTGTGACCTGCAGAGGACGACATCAGCACTGCGGGCAGGCGGGCATCTGCCGCCAGCCACTCACGGTGACAAGCAGGTACTCGACGGGAAACGTCGGCTTGGCACTCTCCTTGACGTCGATCTTGTAGGCGTTCTTGTAGCGGTAGAAGACTTCCGGCACGTAGCGGCTGCCCTCGCTGGGGCGGACGCGGATGATGTTGGGATTGACGCTCGCCTCAATCATGTCGGCCTTGACCATGGCCATGCCCTGTTCGCTGATCTGATACGCCGACACATCGATCGCGCCGTCCTCAGTGCCGGAGAGGACGCAAGTGACAAACTTGGAGTTGAAGCGCCCCGATCGGGAGAAGCGCGAGGGAGAGGCGTTGGCTTGCTGCAGCGTGGCGGCGAAGAGCACCTCGCAGCCGGAGAGGAAGAAGGAATCCTTGTGGCGCTTGCACGCCACTTTGCCCGCCTTGCTTGCGTCTTGCAACGTCGGATCGGCAGGCGTCAGGTCGGTGTAGATGACGCCGACAATGTCGAGGCCGCACTGCTTTGCCAGTGCCTCGACGCGCGCCTGCTCCTCCCACGGCACGCCCAGTGTGAGGCCATCCAGCTCTCCCTCCTGTGGCGGCTCGACGATGGCCTCGACGACGGCCTTGATGCCCATCGGCACCTCCGCGTACGCCTCGTGCCGGCCCAGCAAGAAGCCGAAGCGCTGCGTGCCCGTGGCGCGCCAGAACGCCAGCAGATGCTCGATGAGGCGCGGATGCGCAAACTCGACGTGGTCCAGCATGCGGTACGCCTGCGACTGCAGCGTGATGGCCGACGGCTGACACTTGGTGCAGATGCCGCCCGGCCACGACGCGTGCTGGCCCGAGGGACACGGCACCTTGACGCTGTAGTCTGCCTCCTCGAGCGGCGGAATGTAGGACTGGCTCGGCTTGTTCATCGCAATGTCCTGCTTGCGCAGATAGGCGTTGAAGGAGAGATGCTTGATCTGATGCTCGGCGTGGTATGCGGCGTCGTACGGCTGCAGGCAAGAGTCAGCGCTGAGACGCCGAGGCAGCACGCGATGCCTGCAGATGCAGAGCCCGTCGCCCGCCAGTACGTGCCAGACACACTGCCTCGTAACTCACCTCGAGCGGCATGCAGTAGTCGCACATGGCCTTCTCTCCATGTCTGCACATCTTCTGGTCGCGCGGGCGCGCAATCTTGCCGTCTGCCGCCTGCCAGAAGCGATCGACGGGCTCCTCCTGCGCCGTCTGCCACGGCGCGGGCGCCGCCGGCTTCTTGCCCGCTGCGGCGGCGCTGGCCGACGAGGGGGCGCCGTTGCTGCTGGGCAGCGCGACCGAGGCGCCGGCGGCTGCGGAGCTCGGCCCGGCCTCGGCGCTCGGCGCGCGCGGCGTGTAGGCGGCGTAGAGGAGGTGGCCGTGCCTGCAGGCCTGGCGCGATGAGCCACACATTGGCTGGCATGCGCCCAGCTTGCGTGCCCCCACACACACATCAACAACTCACGCAATGCCCAGCTCGGCCAGCGACGTGCCTGCGAGACTGGCGGCGCTCATCTCGCCGCCGCGCGGCTGGTTGGAGAAGGTGAGCGAGTGCGGCTCGGCGTCGGGCGCCGTCTCGAGCGTCTGATGCAGGAGACATGCGCGGTGAGCTGCGGTGCGTGTGGGCAGAGAGCGCAGACGGCGGCGCGAGGGCGCACCTTGGCAATGAGCAGCGCCGCGTCGTCGCTCGGCTCGAGGGCAAAGCGGAAGAGGCCGTCCTTGGAGCGGACGCGCACGAGCTGCGGCAGCACGGAGCGAGCGAGGCCAGGCCATCAGCGCTGTTGCATCGAGTCGCCGGCTCGCGGCTCACCATGGCGGGCGCAGTGAGGCGTGTGTGGTGGGGAGACACGGGTGCGGGAGGGAGACAGAGAGGAGCGCGTGCTCATCATCACGCTTGCGCGTCGTGTGCGTCCGAGCGCAGCGCCGCCAAGTGGAGGACGATGCGCTGCTTGCTCGAGAGCATTCTGTCAAGCTGGGCGGGCAGCCATGCGCACGTGATGCGTCCTTCGCGCGAGGAGCGCGCGCGCGCGACTCCTTTGTCGCCCTGCCGCGCACGAAGGCGACGGGCTGTGGCGCTGCGCCTGCGTGGCCGCCGCAGCGGCAGCCAGGCCATCTGCCTGCGAAGCCTCTCCCCACCACCACCCATCCCCCTCACCGACTTCAACATGGTGCGCATCGCATGCCCGCGTCTCGCTCTCCATGCTCTGCGTGCTCGTCGATGCTGCGGCAATGGCCCGTCGGCGCTGGCGATGCGCTGCCATGCCCCGGCGCAGCAGCGGGCTTGCCGGCAAGCAAGGCTGCACCGCACAGCGTCTCTCTGCTGCACAGCTCGGCACTGCCTGCCGCACCGCCGCTCGTCGAAGGCAGCAGCGGTGCTGCGGCTATGTGGCTCGACGTTGCCTCGTGGTGCAGCAGCGCTGGCCAGCGGCCGACGAGCATGCTGCTGGCGAGAAGCAGGCATGTCGGGCGCCGCAAGGCTCGGCCCGGCTAGGCCGAGGCAGAGCAACGTGGCAAGGGGCGCACGTCTGCGCGGCAACGTCGTGGCCGGCGGCCATGCATGCTGGCAGTGGAGAGGCTGTGCATGCGTTGCAGTGCTGCAGGTGCTGCAGACCTAGCGACGCCCAACTGGGAGAGATGCTGCGGCTGCGGCCGACGAAGATGGGGCTTCCACTCCATGCGTTGTCGCAAGGCGCTTCATGCTGACGCCCCACATCCTCTGTGCAGGTCAAGGCAGTCAAGGCCCACGAGCTCACGTCCAAGTCCAAGGCGGACCTGACGAAGCAGCTCGACGAGCTGCGCACCGAGCTCCTCTCGCTGCGCGTGCAGAAGGTCGCCGGCGGCGCCTCGTCGAAGCTGGCGCGCATCAATGGCGTGCGCAAGAGCATCGCACGCGTCCTCACCGTCATGAACGCAAAGACGCGCGCCGGGCTGCGCGAGAGCTACAAGGGCAAGAAGCACCTGCCGCTGGACCTGCGCGCCAAGAAGACGCGCGCCATTCGTCGCCGCCTCACCAAGGTAAGTTGCAGGCCCTGGCGCAGCCAGAGCAGCCTTAAAGGGGGGGGGGGAGCGGCGGAGCAGGAAGGAAGAACATGAGAGGCGCGGCACGCGGTGGGGGCTATGCGAGCGGGCAAAGCGGCATCTCTTGCTGGACGACCGGGGCGAAGAGATGGAAGAGCTGCGGTCGTGCGAGCTTTGTCCCTGTGAAGCTCTGCGATCTCAGGAGAGAGAGAGAGAGCGCGGGAGAGACGGCTCGCGGGTAGCGCGTAGCACGGACTTTGCCACCCAGAGGATGGTGGCGTCCCGTCGCGCCGGTCAAGCTCGTTGGGGGTCAGAGGCTGGCTGCGCATCCCTTCCCCCCGACGCCATCGTCCAACAAGCGTGCTAACGCAACCCCCCCCCCCCCCCCTTCTCTTCCCTCTCCCTCAGCACGAGCGCTCCCTCACCACCGAGCGCGCACACAAGCAGAGCGTGCACTTTGGCGCCCGCCGCTTCGTGCTCAAGGCATAAAAATCCCTTCTCTCATTTGCACCAGGGAGCCATATAGGGGCTTTTAATGAGACTTCTGCTTTCGCTTGTCCCCCCTGCTTTGCGAGTCGTGCGACTCCATCGTATGCTGGGCTGACGGGACAGAGACGAAAGTGGCGTGTGTGTGGGTGCAGATGCAATGTCGCGACGAAGGGCCCGTGGACGTGCTATGACATCTTCTCTCTCTCTCTCTCTCTCTCTCTCTCTCTCTCTCTCTCTCTCCTTTGCATCGCTCAGCACGCAATTCCGCTTCCAGCTCGCAGCTCGTCTCACATGCCCACTTAGCCGCCGCGCCTGCTGCTTCAGCGGCGTCTGGAGGCCGTCGGCGCGACGCTGGG
>NW_020312019.1:77317-156786 GCF_003144115.1 Tilletiopsis washingtonensis
TTGGGGGAGGGGGGGGACGATACGCACCGAACACCTCCTCGAACAGCGCCGGCAAGACTCTCTTCTCTCCCTTCTTTCCCAGGCCCAGCATCTCTCGCACGCCCTTGCCAATGCCCGCGCTCAGCGTATGTGCATCCTCCTGCTCGCCTGCGTGTTCCTGTGCGTCGTCCAGGCTGGCCGCGCCCGCCGCGCCCGACATCCACGCGGCCATGGCGTGCGGATCGGCGTGGAACCACTCGCCCGTGTGCGGCGTGTTGGTGGGCGTGAACATGTTTGGCGGGTAGACTCGAGGCGCCATGGTGGTCAGCGAGACTTTGCCCGTCTCCTACGCCAACACAAACAGCGTCAGTGTGCAAGATGGCGACGATCGGGGTGTGTGGAAAGACGAGAAAGAGAGAAACGCACCATGGCCTCAGGCTTCAATCGCCGCGCCTTGCCCTTGCCCACAATGTGCTTCTCGGCCACAAAGCCGCGGTCCACGAGCACGTCTGCGCCGCCCGCGGCGCGCTGCAGCGGCACGACGACGTGGTAGCCCAGCGTGCCCTCGCGCACGCGCGGCCCGAGAAAGAGGGCTCGCGAATAGTCGAAGGTGCCAGAGAGATGCACGGTGCGGAAGGTGAGGGAGTCGAGCAGCGCGGAACTGTGGGAGAGGGTGGCAGATGTGTCAGCCGGGGGGAGAGGGCAAGGCAAAAGGCGGGCATAGGGGGCGCGAATGAGAAGATCCGACTGGGCTGCTTGAGCATGCGACGGCACAGCAACTGGGCATGGGCGGGGGAGTGACGGCAGCCGAAGGAACGGGCGCACAGGCTGCCCTGCTTTGCCTCGCTCGCGCGCGACGACAAGAGGGGCACCTGGGGGTTGCGCGGCCACGCTTCTGTGCCCAGAGTGGCCGGCGCGCGAGAGAGAGAGAGAGGACAACACGCTTGCTGTTCCCAGCTCGCCTTGCAAGACACGCACCCCTCCCATTGCCCATCTTTCCTTCTCAGCCAAGCAACGCGCGCTCTGCCGCCCTTGTCCATCTGTGCCGCTGCGCTGCGGTGCCCGCGTGCGCGTCTGGGCTTGAGCACTTGGCCTGCCTCCTTGCTCGCCTTGCGGCACGCCATGGGGCCCTGTGACTTCCGCTCCCTCACCACTCCCGTTGCAGCACACACACACGCCACTCACTCGACGCGCATCGGCAGCTGCACGGGCTGCAGCGTGAGCTTCTGCTCGAGCTCGTCGATGAGCTCGAGCTTCCAGCTTAGGCGCTGCATCTGCCACACGCCGAGGCCGAGCGTGAAGAGCGGGATGAAGCCGAGGAGCAGCGTCGTGGGCGAGCGGTACCATTTCGGCTGGTCTGCACGCGCACCTTGGCCGGCGTAGGCGGAGGAGTAGAGCGAGTCGTACTGCTGCGACGCCTGCGAGGCGCGCGAGGCCGCCGAGGTGCGCAGCGAGCGAGAGGAGGAGGAAGGGGCGAGGCGCAGCGCAGCACCACGCACGCCGAAGAGGCGCGTCAGGGGCGTGCCGGACATGGGGGCGCGAATGTGCGGCTGAGGGGATGGCGCGGGGGGGGGGGGGGGGGGAGAGAGCGAGAGCGGCAGCAGCAGGTGGAGAGGCGCGGCGGGGCGCGCGTGCACGTGACACTTCCCACGCGCGGCCCGCGTCGTCGCGTCAGCAGCAGGGCGCGATTGGCGCTCGCTCTCGGCGGCTCGCCGTCGGCGCCAGCCACGCGCGAGGCGAGCGTCAGCCAAGCGTGGCGGCGGCGGCGGCGGCGCGCGCGAGGCCGTCGCTTCGCTGCAGCGGCTGCTGATCGCTGCTGCTCGGCGGCGTCGTCGTCGGCGTCGCAGCGCTCGCACTCCTCTCTCTCCCCCACACCGTCCCTCACCATGCAGCGCGCCAGTACGTTCACTGCTTGTCCTCTCTCTCTCCTCTGTTGCTCACCCTTCCTCTAGCCACTCTCGCGCGCGCCAAGGCCGTCTCGGCCGCACGGCTGCCCGCGGCCGCCTCGGCCGTGCCCGCCGCCGCACGCGGCCTGGCCACCGTCACCGACGCGCCCAAGCGCAGCCACGGCGGCCTGCGCGACCAGGACCGCATCTTCCAGAATGCCTACCTGCGCCACGACCATCTGCTGGCCGGTGCAAAGGTGCGTGCAGAGAGAGGCAAATCGAAGGCGTGGGGGTGCAAGGCAATGGGGGAGGGGCGCGCTGATGGGCCAAGGCGAGGCAGCGCGCCGTCAGCAGCGGCGCATGTGCTGCCAGAGAGGCTGCCGTGGCGCAGGCGCAGGGCCCGTCGCTCCTTGCCATCCTTATCGAGTTGCGGCGTGGGAGGGCCGGGGCTTCGCATCTGGCACAGACAAGACGGCGGGCTCACCCTGCTTTTCCTCTCCCTTCTGCAGAAGCGCGGCGACTGGCACAAGACCAAGGAGCTCGTGCTCAAGGGGCACGACTGGATCATCTCCGAGATGAAGAAGTCGGGCATGCGCGGGCGCGGCGGCGCCGGCTTCCCCTCGGGCCTCAAGTGGAGCTTCATGCTGAAGCCCGGCTGGGAAAAGGACCCGCGCCCGCGCTACCTCGTCATCAACGCCGACGAGGGCGAGCCGGGCACGTGCAAGGACAGAGAGATTATGCGCGGCGATCCCCACAAGCTCATCGAGGGATGCCTGCTCGCCGGCCGCGCCATGGGCGCAAACGCCGGTGAGTTGCGATGCGGCGAGAAGGAGGGGCGAGGTGGGCGCGCATGACAGAGGATGCAGCTTCGAGTGGACTGGCTCGCTGCGATGAGGGCCAAGGTCCGTGGCCACCAGTGTCTCGCTTGTGGGGCCCTCGGCGCCGGCAGACGCGCGGCCCTTTCGAGGAGGCGGCCGCCTGTTCCTGTTTCCCGCTCTCTTCTCTGCCGAAGCTGATGCCGCGCTCTTGTCTAGCTTACATCTACATCCGCGGCGAGTTCTACCTCGAGGCTGCGCACGTGCAGCAGGCCGTGCACGAGGCGTACAAGGCGGGCCTGATCGGCAAGAACGCGTGCGGCTCGGGCTACGACTTTGACGTCTACGTGCACAAGGGCGCGGGCGCCTACATCTGTGGCGAGGAGACTGCGCTCATCGAGTCGCTCGAGGGCAAGCAGGGCAAGCCGCGGCTGAAGCCGCCGTTCCCCGCCGACGTCGGCGTCTTTGGCTGTCCCACCACCGTCGCCAACGTCGAGACGGTCGCCGCGGCGCCGACGATTCTGCGCCGCGGCGCAGAGTGGTTTGCCGGCTTTGGGCGCGACAAGAACCAGGGCACCAAGCTGTTTGCCATCTCCGGACACGTCAACAACCCCTGCGTCGTCGAGGAGGAGATGGGCATTCCGCTGCGCGAGCTCATCGAGCGCCACTGCGGCGGCGTGCGTGGCGGCTGGGACAATCTGCTGGGCATCGTGCCCGGCGGCTCGTCGGTGCCCATCCTGCCCAAGGACAAGGCCGACGGCGCGCTGATGGACTTTGACGGCCTCAAGGACGCCGGCTCGAGTCTGGGCACGGGCGCCGTCATCGTCATGGACAAGTCGACGGACGTGATTGCGGCCATCTCGCGCTTCAGCAAGTTCTACAAGCACGAGTCGTGCGGCCAGTGCACGCCGTGCCGCGAGGGCACGACGTGGATTGCAGAGATGATGAGCCGCATGGAGAAGGGCCGTGCCGACATGCGCGAGATTGACCAGGTGCGTTCTTTTTGGTGTGGGCCTTGCTGCCTGTTTCCTGCCTTCGCCACACCCACCTCGCGCATGCAAACTGACGTCCCTCTGCGCAGATCTGGGAGCTGACGCGCGCCATGGAGGGCCACACGATCTGTGCGCTGGCCGATGCGGCCGCGTGGCCCGTGCAGGGCCTGCTGCGCCACTTCCGCCCCACCATCGAGGCGCGCATTGCCGAGTACCAGGCGCAGCACGGCAAGGTCCTCTACGGCGGCCACCTGGCAAACGCCTACCCGCAGGACCTCGCCATGCCCGAGATTGCCAGCCCCGAGCCGGCGCGCAGCCTGCCCAACCCGCTGGCGCAGCAGTAGAGCGTTGTATGCCCAGTCAAGCATGAGCTGCGCACCGCCCCCTCTTTCTCTCTTCGCTGTCTTCCCCCGCCTGTTCCTACTTTTTGCCTCGGATCCAAGAAAGACACCACTTGCCTCACCGAGTCGCAGATGGGGGCACGGAGACCTTGTTGTTACACGGCGCACGCGGCAGATGAGGAGGGCAGGCGGGCGCAGAGTGACCCAGGACCGAGGAGAGCGTGGCAACACGGAGACGCAACAGTGCGCGGGGCGGATGAGTAGCGGTGGGTGTGTGGGTGGAGGCGCAGTGCTAGGGTAACCAGTGACGAGACGATGTAGAGAGAGAGAGAGAGAGAGTAAGTGCCCGTGGCGCATGGGCCGCAGAAGGCTGCGCAGATAGGGGAGAAGAGAGAGAGAGAGAGAGATGGCGAGAGGCGAAGGGCGAGGCGCGGGCAGCTCTTCTATCAGACGGCGGCATCCTCGCGCGCCTGAGCATTGGCCGCCTCCTGCTCGAGCTGGCGGGCAATGTCGAGCAGGCTGTCGTCGAACGAGTCGTCGGTGCCCGCCTCGCTGACCGTCTGCTTGAGGCGGCTGGCGCCCGCACGCTCGGCCGCCACGCGGCGCCGCTTGCTCAGCGGCGAGCGCGTGCTGCTCGTCGTGCTCACGCTCGCGCCGTCGTCGTGGCCGCCGCCGTCGGCCTCGTCGGCAGAACTGTTGGCGGAACGCAGGGCGCCCGAGGACTGACGTGCGCGCTTGGCAGTGGCGCTTCTCCGGCTTTTTGGCGCAGGCAAAGAAAGAAACGAGCGTCAGACGATGGCAGCAATGCCCCCCCCCCCAGCTCCTCGTGCAAAGCGGAACTCACCTGCCTTCGGTCGCATAGCCCTCGCTCTGCTCGTCGTCCTCCTCGTCGTCATCGGAGCCCGAGGCGTTCAAAAACGCGTCTACCTCGTCGTCCGCCTCTGCCCAGTTCATCTCCACCAGGCCGTCGTCGCCATACGGCACGGGCTGCTGCTGTGTCGCCGGCTCGTGCGCGTCGCGCAAGGACGCGCCACCGTCGGCCGTCGTGGCGTCGCCATTGGCCGCAGCTGCGGAGGGCGCAGCGTAGCCTTGCACCGAGGGCACGCGGTAGTGCACCTCGGGCTGCCGCTCCCACTTTGCCGCACTGTCGTTGAGCCAGTTGGGCCACACGATCTCGACGCCACTCATGCGCTCCGCAGCGTTAACCTTTGCCGTGCCGGGCTGGTGTTTGCATTCCGCGTGTGATCAGCGATTCCTGCGGACGCACAAGCGTAAGAAAGGGACTCACCTTGGCAGTGACGAGATGCGTCGTGCCCGCGTCCAGATCCGACGTGCAGAAGGCGCCAAACTCCTCGGCCAGACGCCACAGGTCGGAGCTGTATCGCAGTGTGAGCCGCAACGAGGCTGGAAGCGCCGCACTTGCCGCAAAGGCGACTCACAGATCTGGCGGATGCCCCAGCGGTACGACGCTCGAGAAGACAACTTGACAGCCGAGCAGCACGGCAAACTTGAGCTCGGCAATGATGTCCTGCCGTGCAGAGACAGGCGGTAAGCATCGCGCACTGACGCCGCGAGCATGCCGCGCCTCTGGCTCGCCTCTCTTGCCCCCGCGTCACTCGAGCAGCCTTGCCCTGGCTGTTCCCCCCTCGCCCCTCGCCCACACCGACTCACGATGACATCGGGCTTGCCCGCCTCGGCCGGATTCAGGCCTGCCTGTCGTCTGTCCCAGTCCTCGTACCACCGCCGATGAATGTCGTCCAGTATCTGTCGCGAGGCATCAGCATGCGCCAAGATCGAAGCGGCCCCGAGGCATCGAAACGCACCCGCTGCACGCGCACCAGCTCCCGGTCGTCGTCGCGCAGCACGGCGTACTGCCGCTGCGGCGGCGGCGGCGAAGGCACTGTGCCCATGCTCGAGGGTACGGCTGATGTTGGCAATGGCGCTTGAAGCGCTGTGGCTGGCTCGGCTGTGGCTGCTGCGCCCGCTGCTTGCCCACCTGACTCCCCCCTCCGATCCCCCGACGCGGTCGAAGCGGATGGCTGTGCGCTCGTGCTCGCCTCCGCGCTGGCTGCTGCCTCACTCGAGCCTGCTTCCACAGAGCCATCCGCTGGCGCATGGGGCGGCGTAGTCGAGCCCTCCTCCTTGCCCTCCGTCGTCGCCGGCGTGCTCGACCCCTCCGCCGCGGCCTTTTCGTCCAGTGCCTCCTGCATTCTCGCCAACGGCCTTGCGCCCAACTGCTCGGTGATCGCGACCTTCTGACTCTCCGTCGCCTTGACTTTCGCCGCATCGTCGGCTGCCTTCTCTTCTGCCACCTCTGCCGCCGAAGGTCTTCTCTGTGCTGCGAAGTCGCCTGATGCGTCGCTACTGGCGCTGCTATCGCTGGCGCTGCTGGGCGTCGTGGCAGAGAGGGAAGAAGAGGAGAGGGAGGCACTGCTCGAGCCGATGGAGGAGAGCGTAGGATCGACGCGCGTCTCGACGACGGCGCCCGCGCCCGTTGTGGGGCTGGGCGTCGAGGGCGCTGTAGGCAGGAAAGTGGCGTTGATGTCGCCGATGCCGACGAAGAAGTCGTCTGTTTGCGACGTCAGAAGAGAGCGGATCAGCTGCTGCGTACTGCGCGCCTGTCATCACGCCGCTCCATTCGACGGCTGCCCTCTCCCCTTTCTCTCCCGGCGACGTTCTCACTTCCCCCTTCCTCCTCTCCCCCGCCTCCTCCCATCCCGGCTCCCATCCTCAGCAGCGCACTCACAAGGATTGACCTTGACGAGGTTCGGGCTCCATCTCCAAACGTCTGCCCTGTCATCGATGATGACGACCATGCTCGTGTCCATGGGGAACAGTCTGCGGAGACTCTTCTGCACCAAGCTGCCATTCTCGTCGCGCGAGAGTATGCGAGCGCCGAAGAGACTGCCGTCGGGATCGAGCAGCCGGCAGACGCAGTCGGCATACGAGCGCGTGCCCATCGTGTAGACGTGCAGCTCGTAGCGCTGCGAGAGGGAGCGCAGGAAGGCGGCCGTGCCGGGGCGCGGCTTGACGTAGTACCAGCATCCGCCGTGCGTCGCAGCGGCGGCGGCGTGCGCCTCGAGCGACTCGAGCTGCTCGGCGTCGCGCGCCATGCCCTCGCGCAGCGCCGGCGGCAGGTCGTGGTCGAGCACGGCCTTGCCGTCGGTGCCCAGCAAGAAGCGCCCGACGTCGCGCAGCGCCTCGAAGTTGGCGTTGCTGCGGTCGCGCTGCCACTCGGCCACCGTGGGGTCGACGGTGGCGTGGATGATGGTCTGGTCGAGATCGACGATGAGCGCCAGCTTGCGCGCGGCCAGCAGGCGCTGCGTGCTCTCGCTGTCGAGGCGCGACGCCTCGGCCGCCGAGACGGTGACGCCGGCCGAGTCGTGCATCATGCTGATGCCTGCCGCGCCGTCGCTGGCGAGGGAGAGTGAGCGACGCGCGCGAGAGGGTGCGATGCGGCGACTCACCGCTCGACCATGTGGCCGCAGACGGCACAGAGGCCGCCGACCTGCACGGGGTGCGGACACTCGTCGTCCATGGCGGCGTGCAGCACGTGTGCGACGCACGCGCGGCAGGGGGTAGCGCACGTCGCTGCGGAGCAAGTGGAGGTGAGGTGGTGGTGTGGGCTGCGGCGCGTGGAGATCGCCGGCGCCGAGAGGGTGGTGGATGAGCAGCAGGATGATGAATGCATGTGGCTCAAGCGCGTGGGGCGCGTGACGCGAGGCGCGGCCGCGAGCGCAAGCGGCGCGCCGCGAGCGGCGTGTGGCTGCGATGCAGGGCAGGCGGGCAGCGGCGCCTTGATTGCGGGCCACGCAGCGCTGCTGCAGGCGAGGCGCCGGGATGCTCAGCATCGCGTGCTCATCAGCCGCGCCGGCCGTGCGCTGCTCCGCTGCCACTACGCCAGCTTCAGCCTCTCCCGACCCCATCCAGCCGCCTCACACACGACGACGACGACAAGGTGGGTCGAATAGAGATTGGTCATTAATCATCATCCAGAGGGCATCGCATCCAGCCATGCCCGAGTGGCCGCGAGACGATCACTGGTAGCGGTCCTCGTACGCCTGCTCCGCCTGGTGCGCACACTCGCATCAGCCGTTGCTCCTCTGTTCTGCGGCACCGAGCCCCTCACCTGCTGGCGCGCGTGGCGCTTGGCCTCCTCGCGGTCCAGGAAGCTGAGGCCCTTGGTCTCGAAGAGCTTGTCGGCCTCGGCGCCCGCAAAGCCGGCAATGAGCTCCTTGGCAAAGGCGTGGCTCTGCGGCTTGCCCTCGCGCTCCTCGTGCTTCTCGTACTGGCGCATCGCCTCGAACGCCGCCGCGCCTGTGCAGCAACGAGGCGTTGGCAGGTGTGAGCCGGGCGCAGAGGGAGGAGGAGCAGAGAGCACGACACGCACCGCCGATGAGCTCGTGAGACCACTTGCCCTCGCGACTGCGCGTTGCATCGGACGGGCGTCAGCTGCAGCTCGCCAGCGTGTTCCCGGCTGCGAGCATCGTCTTCTCACGGCTCCTGGTTGTAGACCTCCTGGTGCCTGCGCGAGCCACATTGCGGGTGAGCAACGAGCACGATGACGAGCAAACACGGGCGCGCGGCAGGGCATGACTCACGAGTCGGAAGAGAAGAAGCCCATGGTGGTGTCTTGGGTTGGTGGGGACGCTGCGCAGGAGAGGACGGAGGTGAGCGTGTGCGGGCTGTTGCGGCGCGGCCAGCGGGAGGGCGCACGTTGAGTTCGTTCGAGGTTGTGGTGGTGTGCAAGGAGACGGTGGAGCAGCGGGTGAGGCCTTCTTATACGAGCGCCACGCGGGCGAGACGAGGTCCGTGCTGCTGCGCTGGCACTCACGCTCTCGCGCTCTCGCCAACGGCTTGCGTTCCGGGGAGCGGAGAGTGAGAGCACGGCAGGTGGCTGTGCTGGCTCGCTGCCTGCCTGCTGAGGAGAGCAACACTGCGCGGCTGCCAGTACGGCGTCCGTGCACGAGCCGCTGAGAGGAGGCAAGTGCATCACCGCCGACGCACACGCAGCTGCAGCATGCAGCAGCACGCTGACGCCGCCTCCCGAGCGGCTCGCCGGCGGCAGAGGCTGGGGGAAAGCGGCAGGCGGCGGCGAAGCGGACTGCGAGGCGCAGCACGCAAGAGGTGGAACGTGCACCGCTGCGGCCGATGCCGATGTGGTGCCTGGCCCGCAGCGCATCAGCAGCGCAGCGGCCGCGCCAGCCGCAGTGCGCGGGGAGTGGCCGAGATCTCTCCCTCGCGAGAGAGGAGCAGCAGCGCGCAAGCCGCCGCTTCGCCGACGCCGAACCGCCGGCTCCGCAGAAGGCGCCGCCGCGCAAGTGCGGCGCAGCAGCGATGCGCGCTTCGGCACGTCGGCACGCCGATCAGACGCCGCCGCTGCACTCTTACTGTGGAGGGGCGCCGCCTCGCCTCCGCCTCGGCGTGCCGTCAGCCAGCAGCAGCAGCATCCAGCTCGCCCATGCGCATCACAGCTTGCTCTCGCTGGCCGCTGCAGCCTGCCGCACCTCGTCCTCGCATGCCTTCTTCGAATGCAATGCCCCGCGCGGCAGGAGGCGAGCAGAAAGACGCACAGCCTTGCGCCGGGCAAGCAGCGCATCGCATCAACGAGGCGGAAGCTCTGAGCGGCGAGGGGCCATGCGGGGGACCTCGCCCCTCTTTTGCTTGCCGCGCCGCCGGCCTGCGCGAGCGCGGCCTCAGAAGAGGGAAGCGTCGGCGCAAGGGCACTCCGCTTCCATGTGCCACCGCTCTCGAGGTCGTCGGCGGCTTCGGAGCGGCGTGCGTTGGCGGAGAGAGCGCTGAGGAGGCGAGCCGGAAATAGCCCACTCGTCCCATACTGCTGGCCTGTGATGAGCCTCGAGCACCGAGAGGCAGCGCGTGCGGGGCACCGGTTGGGCGAGTCGCAAGCGTGCGTCTCGCACAGACCATGCCTCGACGGAGCGCAGATGAATGGCAGGCATGGCGATGAGCCTTTCGAGCTCGAAGGCGGCACATTCGAGACGGCTCGTCGCCGCAGGCAAGTCGATGAGTGCGGCGTCTCGAGCGCCGGAGCCCACGTGTGCGGCACGGCGCGCCGGGCATGTGTCGTCTAGCAAAGCCACCTGACGCCCGCTGTAGGACACGAGAGGCGCTGCTGTTGCGCTCAATATCTGAGCTTACAGCGTTGGTACAGCTCAAGCTGCCTGTGGGCGGCCCAGTACCAAGGGCACGCAAACGAGTGGATGATGCGCCACGGTGAGGCTGGCTGCGTCCACCTCGAAGCGACACGCGCTCGCGCCGCAACTCCCGCCGTTCTCTCGACCTGCAAGAAGAACATCGCAGCCATCCATTCGCCCGCGGCACGTGTGATACTGCAGCGCTGTACGCCTGCAGCTCAGGAGACAGGCAAGCCAGCTGGATGCGTGGGCCATCTCTCGCAGTAAGACCGGCGCCGGCGGGCGAGGGAGGGCGCAGCGCCGCGGGGGGCGCAGACCGCTGCTCCCACGCCCGAGATCTGCAGCCAGCACAGCCACAGGGCGACCCCGTGTCGCTCAAGATGCGGCGCTGACGCATCCGCCTCGCTCTCTCGGGCAGAGCATTTCAGGCAGACTGACGCGGTGGATGGATGCCCACGTGTAGAAATATGATGTGGCCAGGGATTAAAGGGTGACGTGGCAGCCTCAGTGTCTGCGGGCGGCGCGGACCGAGCGGGCACGAGAGGGGCATCGCGTCGTGCGCGCGGGACGCGTCAGCCTCGAACGCGTCGTGCTCCTGCAGGCGAGCCGTTGGGACCCGCAAATCTGCTCGCTGGCCCTCGTCTTTTCGCCCCGAGGGCGCCGGATCGCCCCCGCCCAAAAGGCATATAAGGAGGGCCTCCCCCCGGGCCCCTCTCGCCGCGCCCACTTTCTCTTCCACCACACACCTCCCTGCCCTCCGCAGACACATCCACCTTTGGACACCCTCTAGACACCCCTCTAGACACAGAAACTTCGTACAAGATGAACAGCAACCTCAGCTTCAACTCGCTGCTTGCTGCGTTCCCGATGCCGCCGCGCAAGGAGTGCGAGTCGGAGCAGTGCGGCGAGGCATGCGCTGCCAACAAGCGTGCCTCGCAGCTGCGTCCGCTCCTCCTCGCCGCGGCGGCGACGTCGCAGCCCGCGCAAGAGAAGCGCAAGTCGATGCTGAAGCCGCTCACGCTCGTGATCAAGCGCGACAGCCTTTCGCTCAGCCGCGCATCCATCCAGACCAACAGCAGTGAGCAGAGCGAGACGACGAGCGAGAGCAGTGAGGCCTCCTCGTCGTGCTCGTCGGAGGGGGAGTCTGAGTGCACGGCAAGTGAGGCCTGCTCGACTCCTGCCTCGAGCGTCTGCTCGTCGCCCGTGCTCTCGGCGTCGAGCGAGCTTTGCTCGTCGCGCGTCAACAGCATCCCGTCGAAGCACGCGCTGCCATCCGCGCACGGCGCATGCATGCTCGGCGACGCTGCCATCCAGGCTCGTCGTCGTCGTGCTGCCGTTGTCGGCGTCGCTGCGCAGCAGCCGGCGGATGCATGCATCCCCGTGCGCATCGTGCTCAACGACGGTGCTGAGGCACCGCTCACGCACGCCGTGTGGCTCAAGGTCGCGCTCGCCGCGCTCGCCGCGCAGCCGCCGCTGCCACTGCCGCAGGTGTTTGGCGCCGTGTCCAGCGAGTCGCCCGAGGACTCGTGGGACTGCGAGCTGCTCTGCCCCGTTGCGCGCTCCAGCCGAACTGGTCGCTGGGTCGCAGCACAGGCTGTCGCCGCTCGTGCTGCCCGCGCTGTGGCTGCTGCTGTGGCGGAGGCCGTCAAGACGCCTGCGCCTGCGTACTCGGCCATGTCGGGCCTCGACGACACGCTCGCACAGCTCGATGAACTCATGGCCGCATTCGAGTCGTACGCCGACGAGGAGGAGGCGGAGAGCCTCGTTGCTGCGATTGCGGACGTGGCCGACAGTGAGAGCATGCTGCTCTGGCTGCAGAGCGAGCAGCAGCAGGTCGGATGGGCGCTGTAAGAGCGGTACGCGCCCACCGACGGCTGTGCCTCGGCCAGCTGAGCTCGGCGAGCTAGGCCAGGGACGGCAGAGAGAGAGGGGACTACGCCGACTGCGTCGAGAGGATGGATGCTTGCATCTAGACATCATCCGCGATCGGGCCGTCCCTCTCTTCTCGAGCCGACCTGCGCCACACGTGGGTTTCGGACAGCGGTGTCGCCCCCCATGCGAGAGGCTCGGACAGTGGTGTCGCCCTCGCCTCGACAAGAGAGAGCAAAAGCCGATCTGCTCGTTGCGTCGAGAAGGGGCAAAGACGCTCGTCGTCTTGGCCCTCATCCGCAGAGCTCATCGAGCGGTCGCTCTCTGGTCGTCGAGATGAGGCATGCATGAGTTGGCATGCCTCACGCTTGAGTGCAGCAGGCAAAGCCGCTTGTGCTGCGTTGAACGAGGACGAGGTCCTCGATCCGCAATGAGCTGCCTTGCTCGCAGTGCTGCTTCAAGCAACCCTCAAAAGTGCCGCGGCACACCCCTCAAAAGCGCTTCGGCGCACTCGGCCCTTCAACTGGCCCCATACCCAGCTCGCTTCTCTGTCTCGCATCGTGCTCGTGCTGCTCTGCTCTTCTCTGCTTCGCAAGTCTCGTCTGCTCTGCTCGGCCTTCTCGGTCTCGCAAGGTTCTGCTCTTCTGCATTCGGCGCTGCACGTCACCAAGAGCATCGCGGTCTCCTCAAGCACTCGTCCGTCCCTCGGCGTCGCCGAGTGAGTGTGGGAGCAGAGTGCTGGAGCAGCTGACGACACAAGTTGTGCAGGTACAAAGCAACAAGAGGCGCCCAAAAGCCTCTCTCATTCCCGAGTGAGTGTTGCTCGTGCTAGTCGCGAACAGCTGACGACACTAGTGGAGCACGTACGAATAGATAGGAGGCGCAAGTAAGCCTCTCTCTCTCTCTCCTTTCGTTCGCGAGCCGAGTGAGTTGCATTGTCGGGTGTCGGGGACAGCTGACGACACCCGCGTTGAAGGCTTGAGGCCGTCTTGCACGTGTCCGACGAGAGTTTGCCGCTCCGAGTGAGTGATGCTCTTGTAGCTTTGAGCAGCTGACGACACTCGGTGCGAAGGTACGAGTCCTTCAGGTCTTGCAGTCTCGCGCGTGCGTCCCTCGTTGCCGAGTGAGTGGCGCTCTTCGTGGGCGTGAACAGTTGACGACCTTCGTTGTAAAGGCACTAGAGTCGCTCGCAAGTGTCGCGCCGCGTCGCCGAGTGAGTGAAACTCTAGTCCCCTTGAGCAGCTGACGACCCTCGCTGTGCCCGCGCTAGGTCCCTCCGCCATCTCCGACGACGATCGATCAGAAGCCAAACGAGTCGAAGGAGAACTCCTGCGCTCCCTGCTGCTGCGTCGCGGCATTGCTCGACTTGAGCATCGTCGGCAAGCGCGGCGGAGGCGCCGGCGCCGGCTTGCTCGGCTGCTCCTCCTCGACCGTCGGCTCTGCCTTGACCGTCGCAACTGCCGCAGGCTCCTCGCGCACGGCGGCCTGCGGCGCGCGCAAGCTCTGTGCCACAAGCTCCGAGTCATCAATGACGCGCGACGCTCGGCGCATCAGACTGCTGCGCCGGCGCACCGCAGTCGGACTCGCAGGCGGCGAGCGAGACATCGGCGCCTCGCTGCTGGGCGTCTCGATGTAGAGCGCGCTGAACAAGTCGGCCGCAATGTCCGAGCTCGCGGCGGCTGCCGACGGCGGCGCAAGCACCGTCGAGGATGGCGGCGCTGCTGCAGAGCCCAGATCCGGCGCGTCGAAGGACCAATTGCGCAGCAGCGCCAGGCCGAGAGCATGGCAGCCTGTGTGAGTGATACACCTAAGCCTCACGGCGACAGCTCAGCACTCCTCCTCCCGCCCACGCACCTTGACTGCGCAGCACGCGGTTGATGTGCAGCACAAAGTCGCGCTCGAGCTGCTCGGAGATGGTCGCCGTGCCGCGCAGAGTCTGCAGGGACTTGTGCTTCAACTGGCCGAAGAGGATCGCCAGCGACGCATCGGCGTAGTGCCCGTCGCCCGCCTTGGCGTCGGCCGGCATCATCTCTGCAACGTCGGCATCGGCCAGCAGCTCGGTGAAGGGAACCTGAGGGGCCGTGGAATGAGAGCTCAGGTTGGGGTGGGACCCTTTTGTGTGAGACTGAGACGGTGTGTGAACGTACCAGGATGACGCGCACGGCGAGATCGCGGCGCTTGAGCAGCCAGAAGGCCCAGCTGGCGAGCCAGCGGTAGCCCTGCTCGAACGCGAGCGGCAGCACGCGCTTGCGCAGCAGTTCGCTGAACACGGGCCCGTCGTCGCTGCCTTCGCGCACGCGTGCGAGGGCGAGGGCCAGGGGCAGGTCGTCTAGGTTGCGGACGCAGACGTTGACGGCGTCGCGCAGGCTGTCGCCCAGCATGAAGAATGTGGCCGCGAAGTCTGCATGCGGGTGTAAGCGTGAGACTGTACAGCTGCCGTGTGCGTGCAACTCACCAAAGCGGCGCTGGCTGAGCAGCGCAAAGGCATTCTTGAGCGCCGCAGTGCGCCAGCGTTCCTCGCTAAAGTCCTTGGCGAGGAACGCGAGCATCTTCTGCTGTTCTGGATGCCAGGCTGCCTGTCTCCAGAGGTTCTGCACCAGGCGATGCTTGCCGAGAGCGTAGTAGAAGAGACTGCACTTGACCGGATCACGGTCGTTGCCCGACATGTACTGAGCGCGCGCCACTTGCTCCGCCACGGCGCGTAGCTCGGAGTGCGAGCGCAGCCACATGAAGATGCCCGAGGCGCGCGCCGCATCCCACGTCAGCTGGCCGTCATACGCCTGCGTCAGGGCGCCTTGCAGCACCTCTTGACTGGTGCTGTGGTACGCCCACAGCATGTCGCGGTACTTGAGCCGCGCGAGAGGATCGCTTGTGGGCTGGTTGACGAAGCAGCGCAGCGCAACGAGGTACCGAAGACCGTTGTCGTCGAGCGAGCGTCGTTGCTCGTTGACCTGTGCCGGGCATCAGCGAAGCCCATGCTGCCGTGCGTGAGCTGACTGACCTCGTCGATGGTGCGCAGCAGCACACGCAGCTGTGCAAGCTCAGCCGCGTCGAGGTCGCCGACGGTCGTGCTCTCGAGCGTCGTGATGAGGTCTGCCATCAAGCCCGACGAGTACTCGAGGGCGTCGCTGCGGCGACTCCCGTCAGCAGACGTCGCCGTTGTCGCACATGGCGACACTCACCTGGCCTGCGCCTCGGCAGTCTCATCAAACAGAGGCTGTCCCTGCGCCGCACGCTCTGGCTGCGTTGAGCCGCTCAGTTCGTCGAGGTACACATCGACCGGCAAGCTGTCTGGCCGCAGCGGTGCGGCGTCCTCGTTCGCCTGCGCGGCCTTGGCGAGCAGCACGACGACCATCTTTGCGACGTCGAGGCGATCTGTGAACAGCATGTGTCAGCGCAGGCCGGCATCCTTTCCGAAAGGCCGCACGCACTCCACTGCAGCAGCTGCCAGAGCATCAGAGGGTGGAAGTCGGACAATGGGCCGCTCTGCTTGGCCGCAAGCTCGGCGATATGTCGCGGCCTTGCGGGAGCGACATCACCCTCTGCTTGCGCGCCGCTGGGTGTGAGGTAAGGCCCGTATGCATGGATCTCTGCCTGGGTAGCGACCAGCAGCTGGCCATTGGCAAGCCACTCGACGTCGACGATAGGCTCGCATGCCAGTGCGCCCAGCTCGACCTGAGCCAGTGCCTCCCAGCGCGCCGCGCCGATGCGCCGGACATCTTCGTTGATGCCTCGTCGGCGTGGCGCAAGCAGCGTCACGCTCGTCTGCGTCGCAACGGCAAGCAGCGACGCAAAGCTCTCGGGCGCCCAGGCCAGTGCGCAGATGTCGGCGGGCCAGTCCTGTGCGTGCTCCAGGCCAGAAGAAAAGGCAGACGCTCGAGTGTCCCAGATGGTCACCTGCGCGTTGCCCGCGCTGCTCGTTGACGCCAGCGCAACAAGGCTCAATTCGGAAGCCCGCGCATGGCGCACTTGACTGGCAGCACACTCGAGGCGCGAGGAGCGAGTCCAGTTGCTCTCTCTGCGCGTCCAGCTCTCTAGTGTGCCGTCGACGCCGAGCGTGAAGATGGTCGCAGTCGAGGCAAACACGAGCCGCGGCGCGCTCTTGACTGCAAGTTGATGCGAGCTGCTGCCTTGCAGGACGCTCGCTTCTGAAGTGACGAGAATCGGGGCCTCGCTGCCAAGCAACACGGCTGCGAGAGAAGCATCTTGCGGCATCGCATGCGACGTGGAGCTGCCATCGCGGCGATGCAGCGTCACACAGTCGCCGTCGTGCGTTGCGTACGAGTCTTCGGCGAGAGCGACGATGCGGCCGCCTTTCGCCTCGCAGCTCTGCAAGCCTCGCTGTGAGCCACGCTTGCAGGCGGACCAGATGCGACCTTCGTCCTGCGCCACGCTAGCGACTCGCCCGTGGCCGGGAGCGCTGAGCAATCCTTCAATGAGCTTCGTGTGCGGCACTTGCGCCGGTGCGCATGCATGCAGCCCGCCTGAGCCCTCGAAGAATGCAGCGGGCGCCAGAGTGTAGCTGGCGTGCTGTAGACGCAGAACTGCAGCGGGCGCCGAAGGCTCAGCGCCTGACGGCACGGCCAGCGGCTCGAGCGAGGCGGGCAGCACGGGCAGACTGGACGGCGTGCTGAGCACCGTGTAGATGCTGTGCAGCGTCGGCGGTGCTCGATCGACGTTCTGTAAGCAGAGACGTGAGCTGAGCCGTCAATCACCGCAAGGACATGACAAACGCACAGCGAGCGCCTTGAGCGTCAGGTTGCCATTCGAGAGGCCGAGGAAGAGATCCGGCGCCTCTCCGACCGCCTCGAGTCTGCGCACTGCTCCCTCTCTCATCTCTGCCTCGCGCTGCGTGTCGGTGCGCAAGCCCACGGCCGCCAGTTCCGTCTGGCGCGCGTACGCCGCCTTTGTCGCCTCGAGCGCGCCGGCCACGTGCTTTGCTGCGAGGTACGACGGCTCGGCGCCTCCCATGGCTGAGGGACACATGGCCGCCCAGAGCCGCGGCTGGCCGGGAGTATCGATCACCGGCGCCCAAAGACGGATCGTGCCGTCGGTCGTGGTGGTGAGAAGCGCCTCGGTCTGTCTGTGCTCGGGCATGTCAGCGATGCGGCATTCCCCTTAGGACGCAAGCGTCGCCTCACCCAGAGCTGTCCGGCGCCTGGCGCCACGCAAAGCTCCGCAACGGGCGCAAGTGCGTCAGCTCGGCGCGCAGGCGCGGACGGGGCCGCTCATCGGCCTTGCCGCTGCAGGCCCACAGCAGGACCCGATCATCGTCGCGCGTCGCAGCGGCGAAGACGACGCCGTCCGGGCTCCAGCGGGCTGCCAGGATGGGCTGAGGACAGCGACGCCGCCATACCCTACGCCATGGCTGCAGCGGCGAGCTCTCGTCGAGTGTCCAGAGCGAGATGGAACGCTGGGCGCCGACGAGCAGCTTGCCTGCCGGCTGTGCGTCAGCGCCAAAGGCCAGCAAGGTAAGCCCAGCAGCGACACGCCTCACCTTCGCGCAGATCCAGCGCCGTCGCTTCGCCGTCCTCGTCCTGCGCAAGCTCAAAGGCCGAGTGCTGCTTCCACAGTCCAGTGCCCGTGCGTGTCCAGACGGCGATGTGCTGCCGCAGTGCCGCGACGATCTGCGCCGGAGATCAGGGCGCTGCGAGGAGACGCCGCACGGCGACACTCACCAGTGGCCCGACCTCGCCGCCGCCCTCGCCGCACGCCAGTGCATCCAGCACAGCGTCGCGCTGCTGCGCCTCAGGAAAGGCGAGGGCGTGCACGGCCGCATGGTCTGCGCCGCGCACTACGAGGCTCGGCGTGCTGCCGGCGGCGTGCACGAAGAGCTGGGTGCGCGCGGTGCGCGAGTAGTGCGCTGCGGTGTGCGCCGGCGCCGAGCTTGACGTCGAGGCGTGCGCCAGCTGCGGCACGGCCGACGGCACAGCGACGGCGGCGGCGGCCATGCTGCAGAGCTGGATGATGCTGGGCCGAGGGGTGTGCGGCGGGTGCGGGCGGTGGAGGTCGGGAGGCTGGGTCTGCCGTTGCCGAGGCCTCTCTCGCTGCCAACGCGCCCATGCCGCTCCCACGCCCGCCGCGGTTTATCCGTGCCGCTCCCATGGGCGCCTGGCGTGCTCGCCCTGCCTGACGTGCTCCGCTGAGGAATCAAGCCCCTCTTACTCGGTGCGCTCGGCCAGAGCCGCGGCCTGCTACTCTCTTACTGTCAATCTCGCAGGCTGTTCCGACGCTGCGGGACAGACGAAAGCCACACATCGGGCGAGGGTTAGGCAGCCCGGCAGCTGCACCTGGAGGACGCGGCGCTCACGGCCGACACTGACATCCGCTCCTTTTCCAGGCCCCCATCCTCGCGCCTTTTCGATCATCTCCGTCATTTCTGTGGCGCAGCGTCTCAGCGTGCCAAGGCTCGCTGCAGCAGCCAGCTGCATCTCGCCAATTTGATCATCTGCGGAGCGTCCGCGAGTGAGCCACGTCGGAGTGAGAAGACGCGTGTGCGGGACGTGGTCCAGGCCCTTGACATGCACCTCCAGGGTCTGCCCGACGGGGGTAGTGGCGGCGTGGGGGTCTCTGCGTCCCTCTCGTCGTCGCCTTTGTCGCATGAGCAACATCGAGGAGCGTCAGCACGAAGGGCTGGCAGCGGGAGCCGCGGGAGCAGATGGGCCGCGGCAATTTGCAATTCGCGCCGCGGCTACTGGACATCTGGCGGTGCTGCGATCGGGCCGGAGCACCGCATGGAGCGCAGCAGCTAGCCTTCAAGACATGCGCGCTTGCCGCATCGCCTCTCAGGCTCTCACTCCCACACCCACATCCACACATCCCGCTCTGCCTGCTGACCGCCTCGCCGCCATGGACCAGGCGGCCTCCGCCTCCGCCTCGCCGCCCGCGCCCGTGCGCCGCAAGGCGCTCGCCTGTCTGCCGTGCCGCGCCGCAAAGTCGGCGTGCGAGGGCGTCCCGCCCCATGCACTCGCCAGCCACAAGGCCGGCGACGATGTTGAGATACCCGCAGATGCGCCCTGCCATCGCTGCCAGCGCCTCGCCGTCGCGTGCCGCTGGGCGCCGACGAAGCGCATTGGCCGGCCGGCCAAGCGCCGCCGCGCGGCTGGCGATAGTGAGGACGACGAGCTGCACGCCGAGGAGCACGCCGGCGAGCAGCCGCCCACGGCCGCACAGACAGCCGCGTGGCAGGCTCCGCTGTCCAACGGCACGCCCTTTGCCGCCGCAACGGCGCTGCCAGACCTGTCGCTCGGCTCCTGGCCGGCTGCGCAGCAGCAGCAGCAGTCGAGCAGCAGCTCCGCAGACAGCATGGCCGACTCAGTCGCTGCCTTCTGGGCCTCACTTCCGGCGGGCACCAGCGATGCTGCGCTGCAGCAGACGGCCACAGCCAGCTCGCCGCTCGACAACGTCATGATGGATCCGACCATGTGGAACATCCTCGCCGGCGGCAGCAACGGCGGCGGCGGTCCCTCTGCAGCTTCGCCGAGCGCCTCGACGAGCGCCTCGTCGCCCGATCGCTCGTCGGTCATGCAGGATCTGCAGAGCCTGCATGACTGGATGCCCACGTCGCTGCCGCAGCCGGCCGTCAGCATAGCGGAGCTCTCCAATCCGTCTCACTCGCCCAAACTCTCCAATCGCGCCATGCACCAGCTCGAGAGCATCCAGATGCTGAGCTCCACCTCGCGTCCTTCGCGCAAGGCTGGCAGCAGCAGCGCGCGCAGCAGCTCGCTGGCGTTCATGGACGAGGGACTCGTAGCGTTCTTCACGCGCGCGCAACAGATCATCCCGCTGCTCGGCACGAGTGCGCAGTACGCCGCCTGGCTCAGTGCACAGCGCAGCGAGGCTCAGATGCTCGTGCATCACGCGGCCTCTGCGCTTGGTTTGCGACTTGCCGGACCGAGGGCTGCACAAGCCGCAGAGCGCAGTCTGAGTCACGCTCGGCACCTGGCAACTGAGCTGCGTCTGCCGCGCGCGCCTGCCGGGCTTTGCGATGCGCTCAGCGCAGGCGACGCACTCGACAGCATGCGCGGCCTCCTCATACTCGCCACTGTCGAAGCGGGCGCCGGGAAACCGGCCGACGCCAATGTCGCCCTCGGCAAGGCGGCTCGCCTCGCCAGCGAATGGGGCGTGCACCGGCTTGATGCGCCCTTCGGCGAGGCATCGCAGCAAGCGCCCCTGCCGCTCGCTGGCGCAGCGCAGCGCTGGACTGCAGCAGCAGATCGCGACGTGCTAGAGGGTCTGCGACGCGCATGGTGGGAGCTCTACCTCGTCGACTCGATGCTGTGGATTGTCTCGAGCGGGCAAGCGGGCGCACAAGTAGGCAGTCTGGCGGCGCAGGCAGCAGTCGACATGCCCATCGATCTCGGCGAAGAGCACAGTGCCAATCCTTCACGGCAGAGCTACGACAGTCGCGTGCGAGCTTGCGCGCTGATGCGAGAGGCGCTGGTCCCGCCGACGCCGGCTGCAGCTCGCAGTCTGGCACGACTGGCGGCGCTGGAGAGTCTCGCAGAGAATCTGTTGCTCTCGTCGGACGCGCGATGGCGCACTGCAAGGGCGCAGGCGAAGGCTGCGGAGCTCGAGGGCGACGAGATCAAATTGCAGGCGGCTGAGGCGCGCGCCGAGGCGGCACTCATGGCCATCGTGACTCTCAACTCGTGAGTCTCGCGCTGATGCTCTGCAGCTCACGTGTGCTGAACATCTCTCGTCTCAGCGGCCGCATCCACCTCCATCGCAACGCCACCTTTCCCGAAGTGACGCTCGACTTTTCCTCGTGCGCCTTCCGTCCCAACACCTCCAGCCATATCTCGGAGCTGGGCGACGGCACTTCCTCGCCCGAGAGCTCTCCCGTGCCCGCGCGCGATCCACGACGCGTGGCCGACTCGCTGCGCCGCATCGACGCCGCCTCTGCTGGCATCCTCGACATTGTGCGCGAGGACTACGTCGACCGTACGCGTGCGCGCCACGCTGTGGCTGTGGAGGACGAGACGTCGCCGCTGCTGCGTCACACGCCCTTCTTTGCCTGCTCGCAGATGGTCGCTGCGTATGGGCACGTGGTCCTGCTGGCCGGCACGCGTGCGCAAGCAGAGCAGGAGACGGCACTCAGGCTCGCCGGTCGCGGCACGGCAGAGGGCGAAGAGGCCCTCTGGAAGCGGCGTGTGGCGCTGAGCGATCTGAGTCTGGCCGAGGCGAATACGGCGCAGTGTGCCATGGGTGAGTGCCGCTGACGTCGTAGCACCGGCGTTGCGCCTCGGCTGACGTGTCTGCATCATCAGTCTGGCCACTTGTCGAGTCGTACGTCATGCAAGTGCGTCGCTGTCGCGCAGCCGTCGACTTTGCGGGCCCGCTTGGCCTGCGCGACGGCTGAGCGAAGTCTAGCTGCTGTGTCTGCGGCTGCTTGCTGCTGAGACGGCTGCAGGGCATCACTGCTCGAGCCCGGGGCCCACTGCGCGCGTTCATCCTGTTCTCTCTCTCTCCCACTGTCTTCCCCGGCTCGCTCGTCTCCACGTCACCGTCTGCACCACTGTATCTTTCCATCTCATCTAATGCACGCATACCGCACTCTTCCTCTCTCGCCGACGCAATGCGCCACCGGCCGCTCCTTTCAAGCGCAGCGCAGCAACAGTGACGCGGCATCAGATTCCCTCCGGTCTCGCCACTTTCCTCTTCTCCGTCTTGCCGGAGCGCGGATCGCGCATCTCGTTCCAGCTCACCGGCTCGAGTGGCGCGAGCGCCTCGGTGCCCATCTCGGGTGCTGCCTCGCCTAGCGCGAGGGAGGGCAGCGCATAGATGACGCCTAGGTTGTTTGCTGCTGTTGAGAGGTAGTAGGAACGCGCATCGCCGAGAGAGATCTGAGGAAAAGGGTCAGCGTTGCGACCAGCAACGAGGCGCCTCCTATCGCGCTAGCACCAAAGCAGTGATGCCAGCATGCGTCAAGCGCGCTCAGCAGCCAGGCCGATGCACACGGCAGTCGCGCAGCCTGTCCGTGCATCGCCTCTCCATACCCCGTCGTCGCAACGCTGCTGGCCTTCAAGTCGCCACGCGCTCAGCGCTGCCTCTGCTGCACGAGCAGCGGCATGTTCCGCTCTTGACTGCAATGCGCCGCGAGTGGGCAGCAGGCCCACAGCGTCTGTAGCCTATCAGCCTCTCTCCTCGTTGTTGAGGTGCAACGGCGCAAGACACCGAGCTCATCGCTGGCTGCTCTCGCTCACGCTGGCGGCCGCCCTGCGCAGCTCAGTGTTCTCTACAGCCGGAGCGATGCTACTCACCACGCTAGCTCTGACGATATCTCCCGGTCTGAAGCAATCGCCCAACCGGACCTTATCCTTCTCCGTCATGCGCACGTCCTGCTGCCGAATCACGCCCGTGAAGTCTGCGCCCGCCGGATCTTCGCCCGCCGCACGGTTGGCCTCTCCCGCCGCGCTTGCGTCGCCGGCAGCGACGGGCAAGCCATCGACGACGGTGATGGAGAGCGTGGCCTGGCGCGGCGTGACGCGCGTGATGCGCCCTAGCACGATGGAGGAGGGAGAGGGCACGACGAAGCGAGAGGGCCGCCCGGTGACGCCGCCTCGTGCATCGGGCCGCCCGACCAGCGACGAGAGCATGTGAGCGCCACGCACATACGTGCCGGCGCCGGCACGCGCTGCGCTGCTGCCGCTGCTGCTGGGCAGCGGCTGGCCGGGAAGCACTAGAGGCGCGAGTGAAGAGGAAGAGGCCATGGCTTGGAGATGCGGGTGTGGTGGAGGAGACGGACGAGCGGCGCGCAGAAAAGTGTGGGAACAGCCGCGCAACGTCAGCGCAGCCGCTGTGTTCGTCCACCTCGAGCTCGCCGGCCTCGCAGCAGCCGTAACTCGACTTGTATTCTGGACCGGCCGAGCGTCGCTCTCTTCATCTTGGCACGCAGCATCGGAATATCGGCAGCACGGAGGAGCAGGCATGCCGAGCGCGGCGCCGAGATCCAGGCTTGATGCGCATGAGGCCGATGCTCGGTGCCGAGGCTGTGCGTGAGGTGAGGCGTCGCTCTCGGCGGAGCGGAGGCGGCACCGCTGCCGGCCTCTTTCGGCGGCGTGCCGCGGCTAAGCCAAGGCTGCGCTGGGGCGGCGAGCGAGGCCGCATGCCGCGCGCCAGCGCGGCGCCGCCAGCGGTGCGGCCGCTCAGCCGCCCGGCCTCCTCAGCAACAGCGGCAGCAGCGCGCGGTGACGCTGCGCGTTGCGCTCCGCCGGCCGTCGTCTCCACACTGGCGTGCGCCACGTTACGTGTGCCTCTCTGCTTAGCTCCTCTGCACCCCTGTCGCGAGCGCTTGCTCGCCATTCCCGTCTTCCCGGACTCTCTCTCTCTCTCACACTCACTCCTTCACGCTCCTGCGCCTCACGAGTGCGCGAGCCTGCCCGCCGCCGTCGTCGCTCGCGTCGCCTCGCGCTGATCTGCACCGGCACTACCTCCACGTCTGTGACACTCCCGAGCCGCCTGCCCTAGAGGGCTCGTCACACAGCAGCCACCCCTCGCTCTCGCATAGACGCCCACCATGGCCGCCAACATGCTCAAGGGCCTCTGGCCCCACGGCCCCGCCGACCAGGTGCGTCGCGTTGCTCTGCCCTGCCTCGTTCCTTGCGCTGACGCACCTTCTGCGCACAGACGACGCCCAAGGCCTCGTCGAACAAAGCAGCCGAGCAGAACCCGTTCGACACCTTCGCGCAGCCTTCGGCGTCCGCCTCGGCTCCCGGCGCACCAGCGGCGCGCATGAGTCATTCGCGCGGCAACAGCGCGGGCAGCATGCAGGGCCTGCTGGGGCCTGGCGGGGCAGCTGGCGCAGCGCAGACGCAGCAGCAGCAGCAGGGATACGAGCCACCACTGACGCCTGGAGGACTGAGGACGCCGGGAGGTGTCACTAGCCATGCGAGCGTGCCGACGACGAGCTTGAGCACGACGGGTGAGTGATGGCGAAGAGCTGCGGCGGCTGAGAGGTGTGGCAGGCAGAGCAGGGACGGCACTGCTGGCAGCAGACACAAGACTGTGCGAGGCGCATGCGCGCTGCTGCGAAGCAGTGCAAGGGCACTTGCTGCGTGCGTTGGGCACAGCACAGCGCTGCTGGCAGCTCCCGCGCAGAGGCATCGCGTAGCTGCGACGGCGCTCTCAAGCAGCAATGCGGCGTCTTGTCGAGGCGCCGCGGCCCATGTGGCAAGCTGAGCCGCCTGTCCTGTCCTATCCTGTTCCGTCTAGCACTCCCGCGGTTCAGTTCTCAGCGCACTCACACTCCCTCGCAGTGCCCGACTTTACCATGCAGCTGCCGCCAGCCAAGGCCAAGGCCGAGGGTGCGCCGGCCGCGTCGGGCACGCGCAACACGTCTGCGCCGCGCGGCTACCTCACCGTCAAGGTGGTGGCAGGGCGCAACCTCGTGACGAGCTCTGCGGCGTCGCGGCCGTACGTCGTCGTGTCGTTTGAGCAAAACGAGTTCATCGGGCGCGAGCCGATAGACGAGCGCGCCGTGCCCGAGGCCAAGGGCAAGCCCGTGCCGGCGAGCGAGGCGGACCCGAGCGGCTCGCGCGCGCGTGCACGCACGGTGACGCCGGCAGACCCGGGCGCGCCAATAGTGGGCAGCACGGCGCCCGGCGGCGGCTACGTGCTGCACCCGGCATGGCGCCACGAAGTGACGTTTGACGTGACGCACAGCGACAAGCCCATCTTCATCAGCGTGTACGACCGGCAGGCCGAGGAGGAGGGCTTCCTGGGCATGCGCGAGATCCGCCCGCGCCTCGTGCCCGGCATGCACTCGGACCAGTGGTACTCGCTCGCCGCGCGCGAGGACGACGAGGCGACGAGCGGCGCGCGCGGCGAGGTGCGCCTCGAGCTCAAGTACGAGCGCCTGAGCTCCAAGCGGCGCCTGACGCCGGCGGACTTTGAGTACCTCAAGCTCATCGGGCGCGGCACGTTTGGGCGCGTGTTCCAGGTGCGCAAGAAGGACACGCGCCGCATCTACGCCATGAAGGTGCTCTCGAAGCGCGAGATTGCCATCAAGAAGGAGGTGACGCACACGATGGGCGAGCGGCGCATCCTCGAAAAGTCGCTCGACTGTCCCTTTCTCGTGGGCCTCAAGTTCTCCTTCCAGTCCGAGCTCGAGCTGTACTTTGTCACCGACTACAAGTCCGGCGGCGAGCTCTTCTGGCACCTGCAGCGCGAGGGCCGCTTCACAGAAGACCGCGCGCGCTTCTACATTGCCGAGCTCGTGCTGGCGCTCGAGCACCTGCACAAGTACGACATTGTCTACCGCGACCTCAAGCCCGAGAACATCCTCCTCGACGCGACGGGCCACGTGGCGCTGTGCGACTTTGGCCTCTCGAAGCCGGATCTCGGCGCCGGGCAGCTCACGAATACGTTTTGCGGCACGACGGAGTATCTGGCGCCCGAGGTGCTGCTCGACGAGAGCGGCTACTCGAAGCTGGTCGACTTTTGGAGTCTCGGCGTGTGAGTGCGATGCGGGGGGAAGACACATGCAGTGCGCTGACGTTTTGCCACAGGCTCCTCTTCGAGATGTGCTGCGGCTGGAGCCCGTTCTACGCCGAGGACACGCAGCAGATGTACCGCAACATCTGCTTTGGCAAGATCAAGTTCCCGCGGGGCGCCATCGGCGACGACGGCAAGCAATTCGTCAAGGGCGTGAGTACGAGGTGCTGTGGAAGGCCGACAGCGGGTCTGTCGATGCAAAGCTGACCTCTTTGCTTAGCTGCTCAACCGCAACCCCAAGCACCGCCTCGGCGCCCAGCGCGACGCGCTCGACCTCAAGAGCCACGCCTTCTTCAAGGACATCGACTTTGACGCGCTCGCCAAGAAGCAGCTCACGCCGCCGTTCAAGCCGCTCGTCGAGAGCGACGAGAGCGTGGCCAACTTCGACCCCGAGTTCACCGAGACGGACCTCGGCGAGGTGGCGCTCATTCCCGGCTTCGAGGGCAACGCGGGGCAGGCGCACGACGCGCTCGAGGCCGGCGGCATACTCAGTGTCTCGGCACAGGCGCGCAAGGACGCGGCCGCCTCCAACGGCGTCGCCATCAGCAAGGATGCGAAGCGCGTGCCCGGCAGCGACGCCGACGACGCCCTCACGAGCAGCGTGCAGGACAAGTTCCGCGGCTTCTCCTACTCGGGCACGTACGACGGCAGCGTCGCCGGCAGCATGGGCACGTCGTTTGGCGGGCGGCGCGGCAGCGGCGGCCTGGCCGGCGCCAGCCTCAGCATGAGCCGCATGCAGGTCGACGACGGCGACGACGAGCAGCTCAGCCCCAGCGACGTGCCGAGCTTCAACGCAGACGCCGTCAAGCCCGAGATGGACACGAGCTGAGCCACACCCCGCATCTGCAATTCCCCCTTCCCACCCTCATACATCCACACTCGAGTGCCTCGTCTGCTCCGCCCCTCTAGTCGTCCGCGAATCCACAGCATTACAGTTCGGCTCGTGGACATGCAGCACTGAGGAGGGCCGTGCAGAGTGTGCTTCAGCTGACTTGACGTTGAAGCGTGAGCAGAGACTTGCGCTTGCACGGCGCAGGGCCATGAGCGCCGAGGCTCAGCGGGGCTGGCGCGTGCCGGCGGCGGAGCGCTGTCGCGTCGATACCGGGCTGTCTCGCGCCTCGTTCAGCCTTCACGAGAAATGCGACGCTGATTGCCGCTGACGGATCTTCGCGGATGGTGAGCGCACTTGCTGCGCTGGCTCACAGACATTCAGGTCTTTCGAGGACGTGCCAGCACGCAGTCCAGCCCGCTTGCATGCGCATTGTTGGACGAGCTCGGGCCGCCTTTCTAGCGCGGCGGCGGAGAAGCTCATCACCGGCGAGCAGGCCATGTCTCGTCCCCTGATCGATCGAGGCCTCATTGATCAAAGAGATTGTACTACGGCGGCTTGCACGCGCGGAGAAGTGGAAAGTGATGAGGTTGCTTGCCACCCTCGCCCGCGGCGCTCTACTCCCATCCACCATCATCGTTCTGCTCGTCATGTCTTGTGCGTCGAAGCTGCGGCGTCTCTGGCGCCATGCTGACTGTCGCTCAGCCCCTGGCGTGGACGAGGACATTGATTTCTGGGCCCTGTCAACGATCGGCGTCGTCCCCCCGTGGAATTGGCGGTCCGGTGGTCGCCTCCCGGGATCAGAGCGTACGTGGCAAGTCGAAGGTGTCGAGATCGCTGGCGTCAGGTGGAATTTCTCCCACGAGGAAAGGCTCAACGGCAAAGCAGGGCCGGACAAGTCAGGGTGGAGCACCTGGATCCAGATCAAGCCTCGCAGCAAGACTCAGGCGCTGCTGATCGTGTTCAGCAACGCGCACAGGAACCGCCGCCAGGCCGGTGAGCCGTTCGCCGTGAGGGTGCCCACTCCCGAGCAGGTGGACAAGCTTCGGCGGGCCGGGGCCTTCCTCACGGTCCGTGAGCTCGAGGATTTCGAGCGATCCGAGGCGGAGAGGCAGGCGGAGCGCAAGGCGAACAGGATCAACGCGGCGGCGTTGAGGGCCGTCCGGGAGAGGCGCCGGCTCTGTACAGTGATTACGCATCTCGGTGGGTCTGGTGCCGTGCTCACGAAGCACCTTGATGCGCCTAGGTCGTGATGGAGTCCGTTCGTGGCATGTCCGGCTCTTGCAGCTCGATGGCAAGCATCGCTGTGATCGGCTCCAGACACACGCAGCTCTGTGTCGTGTCGGGCCGAATTTAAGATCATCGAGCTGCCGCTCTTGCGAGCGGCTAATGTGTGAGACTGACCGCTGTATCGTCGAGAGGGACCTGCGGCGGTGCGCAGCGTCGTCTGCATCCTGACTGCTGGGGTGGCAACATGACTGCTCAGGAGGCCTGCCGCGCGCGTCTGCATACAGAGGGGCGCGGTCTCCGTACCGAGCGTCTCGTCTCAGGCTCGTTCAGTTCAGTGTCGCTGGCACTTGCGCCTCTGCACAGCGTCGAGCGAGCTTGCCGCGTCCCCACTGGCCGTCAGACCTGCGAGCGCTTGAAAGGGCACGCGCCGCCGGTCGGATTCGCAATAAGAATGCGCCGTGGCTCCATCTTGCCGTGCGCGCCGTGCCGCGGGACTGACGCCAAGCGCCGGTCCGCCCCCTGAGGCAGCATCGTAAGCGCTCTCGCTCAGCACTCACGGGCTGCCGGACTGCCGCGTGCCCGCACCCGGATGCGAGTGCGGAGCCTGTGCCTGAGCGAAACGACATTTGCTCAATGGCGTGCGGACCCCCAGGCTTCCTTCCCATCCACCATCACCTGCTGAATCTGCGCGTCATGTCCTCTTCCTGTACGTAGAAGAAGGGCAACGTATCTGCCGCCCTACTAACTGCCATGCCCAGCCGACGATGAGTCTGAGTCAGAGTCAGAGTACGAACGTGACGAGGTGGAAGAGCTCTACTTCCTCTCAACGGATGGCATCCCCAGACTCGCAACATGTTGCGAGGACGACGGTGTGGACTCCACAACTTTGACACACATCACTCTCGACCTGTGCGACATTCTATGGGAGATACCTTGCAGCTCGTTTCCCGAGAGTCTGCGCCTTGCGCTCGCCGAGTCACGACTGCGAGACCTCGTCATCTGGGTGCGCATCAAGCCTCGCAGCGACAGCCAGGCGCTTCAGCTTGACTTCTGCGAGGGGCACGAGAGCGGCATTCGGGCCGGCGCAGCCTTCTACACGATCGTCCCTGAGCCGTGGCAAGTCGAACAGCTCCGGCTCCGTAAGGCTTTTCTCACTCTGCACGACGTCGAGGAGTTCAAGGCCGTGGCCATGGCAGAAATCGCCGCATCGAGGATCAATTGGGAGACTTGGGACGCCCTTGAGCAGAGGCGCAACAGATGAAGAGTGAGTAGCGCAAAGTACTTGTGCCGCGAGGCAAAGCTGCCCCAAGCTCTGAAAGCACGAGCTCACAAAGCTTGCGTCTAGGTCGCAAAGGCATGCGCTGTGAGCGCTCGACGGCCTTCCGTCACGCTCTTCTCATCGGTCCGTTTGCCTCGTCCGTCTCTTCACCCGGCTGCTCCTCTACTGGACTTGTCTTTCTTGTGCGAGGACAACTGAGAGAGCTTCTGGCGTGATTTGCTCTGGCAATCGCCATGTCGTGCCGCAAGCCAGGGCCGCAGGGCAGAGATCTCGGCGATATCGACGCGTTCCCAGCCAGCGTTGAGATCATTCGTAGAGGAGGGGCCATCCTTGAAACTGCGGCAGCGCGATCTCATCACGTCTCTCTCGCCTCAGCTGTTTAAGCCATTCTGAAGGAGAATCAGCGCCACTTCTGCAGCTCGGGGCTTGTAGAGCCGAGCGACGAGAATCGCTGCTGAGCGACGAGAAGCGCTGCTCATCTCGCTGGCTGATCTTGCCTCAGACGGCGAGAGCGTGGGAAGTCTAGTGCTCCGTCAGACCCTGCACCGCTGCAGTCCGAGCGGACAAGCGGACGAGCGGACGAACGGAGTGCGGGGCCCCATCGGCAGATAGAGTCTTGCCGAACCCGCATTTCGGACCGGTGCGGCCTCGCTCGGCGTCAGATGGAGCTAGACGGCATTTCTCGTCAGCAGCCACGCCCAGCGCAGATTGCTGTGCTGCCAGGGCGTGTACCATACCGTCCACCAGGCGCGCGCAAGAGCAAGAGCAACACGAGTAGGAGCAGCACAAGGTCGCCCCGATGCCGAGCTCGGCACGTGGCGCGACGCCGCATGAGAGAGCGCCGCGCAGCAGCGGCTCCTGAGCCAGGAGCCGCTGCTGCGCTGTCCCCTCGTCTTTTGATGCCGCAAGCGGAGCAGTTTCGGCAAGACTCTTCTCTGCTGAGCAAGGCGCTAAGGCGCTGCCATGGGCTGCGGGCTGAGCTGCAGCCAAGGGTACAGAGCGGCAGCAACGCATTATGCGGCCACACCGCTGCCGCTGTCCCTCACCGCACGCCGCAGCGCGCCTCGCCTCGCGTCTCTGCGCTGCACCCCTGACACACGCTGGCGCGGGAGCCAGCCGTCGAAGCTGCTTCTGCCGGCGTGCGGGCCGCGAAAAGAGTGCAAAGTGGCCTCTCGAGCTGCTGCGTGCTGCTGCCCTGCAAGTGCGCTGCGGCCGTGGGCGCAAGCGCCGTGCCTGCGTCTGGCGCTGGAAGGCACCCCATCACCCCGCGGGGCGAGAGGTTGGCCCGTCTGTGCGCCCTGGACGAGGTGGTGCCGCCGCTCGGCGGAATCGCCTCGCTTGCTCGCTCTCACGCCTGCGACAGCAGCCCGCCCCGCTCTTTGCTCTCGGCGAGATTGTCATCTCACCATCTCAGCATGCAGCAGCGCCCAGCATCAGCAGCGCTCTGGTTCGAGCGTGAGATGCTGCTGCTGACGAGCACGACCTCAGCTGCAGCGGCGGGGCAGCCGCTGCGCGCTGCAGCGCGACCGCTGTCGTCCCCCTGCGCCGCGCTACCACCCGCCGCCAGCGCGGCGGCAGCTGTTGTGCTAGCGTCAGGGGCAGGGCGCTGCGCCGGAAGAAGCGCCTTGGCTGCTGCTGCGCCTGCCGCTGCGAGAGGGATGCTTCGGCTCTCGCGGCACCTGCCAGCCGATGTTGCGTGACTTTCTGATTCGCTGGGAGGAGAGGTGCTGCCAGAGGGCAGGCCGCGGGCACGGCGACTTTCCGGAGGCCATGACGAGCGAGGAAATGCCAGCGCGCCGGAAGTGCCTTGGCATCGCGGGCAGGAGAGCAGCGCTGCGCCGCACGCCGGCTGTGCTGCACGCGACCTCGGCGGCGCTCTGCTGCGTCTCTGGGAGCGCTCTCATCTCCTCGATCCTCGAGCGCTGCTGGATGAGCTCGCGCACGGCTGAATCATCGACATGCTGCGGAGGATGCCCGAGCCCAGCTGGCGCGGTGAGTCGCGGGCAGCGCCAAGACCCAGCGCTGCGAGCGGCCATGCGCACGAAGGCTCTGCGGCAGCTCAGCTGTCGTGCGGCGTTGGCCCGCGCTGTCCCTCTCCGGCGTGCGGGCCGGACGATGCCGCCGACTCTACTGCGCTGCCGCCCGCCTGCGCCGATGCCCGCTGCCCGCTGTGCCGCCTCGAGCCGCCGATGCCGCGAGAGGTGCGGCTCCTCTGCGGCTGCGAGAGCGAGGGCAACAGCGCGCAGCGAGAGCTCGGTGCTGCGCTGCTGCATCCGTGCCTTGTGGTGCCTAAGCGCCTCTCTCTGCCAGCGCGTGAAGTGCTGCCCTTGCAGCGTCATCGCGGTGCGCCAATCACCCCTCTGGCCTCCTGTGGCGCCTGCTCTGCCACGAATGGCGCAGATCAAGCATCAGAGGGGTCGCCGCGAGGGGCTCCGCCGGATGCAGAAAAAAAAAGCCCCTCAGTGGCAGTCCAGTTTGCGCGCGCTCTCCCACCTCTGCCGGGGGGGAGAGGAGGGGGGGAAGGGCGGCGCGAGGCGGCGGTTCAAGGGCCGCCGGCGATGCCGCCGATCGGCCGTCGGGCGAGCACGCGGGCGCAAGGCGGAGCTCGGGCGCAGGGCGCACCATGATGCGCTGCGCGCCTGCACGCCTGCGAGCGCCTGGGCGGGGCTCCAACGGGGGGATCTGCAGCGGAACAGCGCGTGCGAGAGAGCGAGAGGGCACCACACCCGTGGGCAACTCCGCAGCACGGACGCCGCGTTTAGCATACGCACAGCCGCAGCGTGCCGGCGCCTCCGCATGGTCACCGGCGGGTGCAGGACAGCAGCGACCGCGCTGCCCAACCACTCGATGGCCGAGAGTGCACTTTGACTGCTGCGGTGCCGAGCAGCCTCTCGCAAGCTCGTAAAGTGCCCCCTGCGCTGCGAGAAGGCGCGACCGCGTGACGCGCCGCCGTGCTCCGCCCTCTCGCCGAGCTCCTCCGCGTCCGTTGGCCCCCTCTCCGCACTCGCGCGAGGCACGGACGCTACGCTGCAGCGCCCTCGCTAGCGTGCCTTAGCTGGGACCCTCAGAGGGGCAGGCGACAGCGCAGCACGGGCCCAGTGTCGCAGCAGATCTCCTGTCTTTGTGCGCCGCGTCCGGCAGGCGGCCGCTCTCACCCGCTCTCACCCCGCCTCTCACCCCGGCCGCTGCCACGTATAAAGCCCCCTGCTGCTGCAGCACCCCGCTCTGCGCCCAACCCCATCATCCTCCTACATCTGCCCTCCATCATGGGCCTCACTACGCAGTACGAAAAGGACCGCAAGGCCGCCTACAACGGCCCCACGTACGCCGGGCGCAGCGGCGTGGCGCTCAACCGGCTGCTCGGCATCGCCGCCGGCTCGGGCTTCCTGCTCTTCGGCTACGACCAGGGCGTCATGGGCGGCCTGCTCTCGCTGCCCGCCTTCGTCTCGCAGTTCCCCGAGATCGACACGACGAGCCGCGAGGCGCAGCTGCGCGGCGCCACGTCGTCCGAGTCGACGCTGCAGGGCCTCACCATCGGTCTGTACGAGATTGGCTGCCTGATCGGCGCGCTTTCTTGCCTCTGGCTCGGCGACATGCTCGGCCGCCGGAAGATCATCTGGATCGGCACTGTGAGTCGGAGAGAGGGTGCGCTGCGCCTCGGAGCTCACGCTGCGCGCAGGTTTGGATGGCCATCGGCGCGATTATCCAGACGGCCTCGTCCGGCCCCAACGCCATTGTTGTACTGATCATGGGCCGCATCATCGGCGGTGTCGGCAACGGTATGCACACGGTGAGTAGCTTGTCTGGGTCAGGGAGTGTTTTGCGCGCGACGCTGACACGCGCGCCGCGCGCGCGCCTAGGCTACCATCCCCATGTACGCGAGCGAGACGTCTCCGCCGCACAAGCGCGGCGCTCTCATCATGATCGAGGGTCTGCTTATCACGGGCGGCATCTTCATGGCCTACGTGCTCGACCTCGCCTTCTTCTTCCTCGACCCCAACGCCGAAGGCGGCAACTCGAACGCCAACCCGGCCACCGCCAGTGCCTCTTGGCGCGTGCCCATTGCCTTCCAGCTCGTGCTCTGCATTCCGACGCTGCTGGTCATTTGGATGCCCGAGAGCCCGCGTTGGCTCATGCTCAAGGGCAACGAGACCGAAGCGCGCAATGTCATCGCCGCGCTCGACGAGATCCCCGTCGACGACCCGGAGGTCGACCTCAAGATCAAGGAAATGCGCGAGTCGCTCGAGATCTCCAAGGACGTCGGCGTCAAGGACCTCTTCCGCCAGGGACCCGAGCGGAACTTCCACCGTTCGGCCCTTGGCGTTACGATTCAGATGTTCCAGCAGTCAGTCTCGCTCTCTTCTTCCTTTCCGAACCAAAACTGACAAGAAGGGGGGCAGAATCGGGGGTATAAACCTCATTACGTAGGTTCTCCTTCTGTCTTCGGCTTTCGCAGCTCACCTAACCCCCCTCTCTCGTCTAATCCGTCTCCAGGTACTACGCAGGTGAGTCGCTGGCGTCATGCATGCCTCCCGCGGTCCCTAACGCCCGTCTCCTTTCAGCCTTCATCTTCGAGAACAACATTGGCATGTCACCTCTCGTGTCGCGGGTGCGTCAAGATGCGAGCCTGCCTTCCGCCTTTCCTAACCCTTCCCTCCTTCTCCTTTCCCCAAAAGATTGTCGCGCTAGCGAATGGCTGCGAGGTGCGCTCTTTCCTCCCCTTCCTCTCTCTCTCCCTCACCGACACCCTCCGCAGTACTTCTTGGCCTCGTTCATTGCCGTCTTCATCATCGAGAAGTACGGCCGGCGCAACCTGATGCTGTACACCGCCGCAGCCATGTCGAGTGCGTATCTTCCGCCCTTCTCTTCGCATTCCCCCGCTGAATCTCCTCCCTTTGAAGTCTGCATGGCCCTCCTTACTGTCACCACTCATCCCAACGTGACGAGGCCCCGTCTCGCAGACCCCAACGACCCGCTGAGCGTGGAGGCGACGAACACTGCGCCGGGCTATGTGGCCGCTGTGTGGGTAGAGTCTCGAGACGTGCGCACCCCCAGCGTCCTTCGCTGACGTCCGAGACTCCACGCCACCAGTCTGCTCTTCCTCTTCAACACGTGAGTGCTCTGCCTCGTCCTGGCGCTCGCTGCATGCTGATATGGCGCTGCGTCAGCTTCTTCGCCATCGGATGGCTCGGCATGACGTGGCTGTACCCTGCCGAGATCACTCCTTTGCGGATTCGTGCTGCAGCCAACGGGTGTGCAACTATGAGCAACTGGGCAGTTCGTACGCTTTTCGAAGGAGCAGAGAGGTTGCACTGCTGACCGGAGCCTGCTCTGCAGTTCAACTTCCTTGGTGCGCGCGTTTTGGACCTTGGGACGCGTTCTGCCGTCGCTGACATGCCCTTTGCCGTGAAGTTGTGCTCATTACGCCGATCGGTACGCATCGTCGTGCGCACGGAAGCCCTCACTTCGCTCGCTTACGCACTGCCTCTTCCCCTTCGAACAGCCTTCGACTCGATCGGTGCGTCCACTGCGGCGACGTTTCAGACATGTTGCTGACCTTTTTTTGCCAGGCTCGTGGACTTACACCATCTTCGCGGCCACGAACGCCCTGATCTGCATCACCGTAAGCTGCAGTTCTAGATCTCCCAGTGCGCTGCGATGCTGACCGTGCCGTCTCGGGGACCCTCTCCACCCGTAGACGTACTTCATCTTCCCCGAAACGGCAGGCCGCAGTCTCGAGGAGGTACGTGCCGTCGCATGTGAAGAGAGATTGCTGCTGCTGACTCGTACTACCGCAGATGGACGCCATCTTCGCCAAGAGCAGCTACCTCAACCCGTACGACGTCGTCTGCAAGGAGCGCGAGACGCCGCGCCGCTACGACAAGGCCGGCCGCCCCATCGCTCTCGACGCCATCCTCGCCGAGGAGGGCAAGGAGGAGAAGCGCAGCGACACGGCGCACCACACGCGCGATGCCACCGACTCGCCCTAGAGCGCGTCTCGCGCATCTGTGTGCCGCTCCGCTGTGCTGCGCGCTCGTGCAAGCCTCGTCTGTACGACGCCGCTGCAGCCTCCGAGCCTCCCGTTCCTGCGTCTTTCTCGATACCTCCGTGCTGCCCCCATCCGTCCCGTTGCGCCCTGTCCCGCCTGCGATGCGCGCGTTACACTTCACGTCTAGACTCGGCTGCTTGTGTCTCAGCAAATACAGCTCGATGATGTCTCTGCCTGCGTGTCGGAGGCGCTGCGGACCTTCTGAGGATCCTGTCAGATGCCGCTGATCAGCCTCGTGGCCTCCGGGGACGCACCTGTTGCGTCGAAAAAGCCCTTGAGCAGGCCTCCGAGACTACGCTTCGCGCAGCGCGACTGCCGCAGCAGCCGCAGATCACTGCGCTTCTCGTCCCGAATCCTGCCGGAGCTGCAGCCGACGGGAGCACCTGAAGGCGAAGATCGCCCCTGGTGCTGCCTGCCGCAGTCGCGGCTCTGCTCTGGGGCGCCCGCGAAGAATGCGGAGGCGGCGGAACCGGCTCGGCTCCGCTGTGCGCCGGGCCGAGTGGAGCGCCTGGGCCGCTGCCACGCGCGCCGGTGAAGGCCGGAGCGGAGAGGTGCGCGGCGCGCGGCGTGGCGCTGCGCGAGGCCGTCATCTGCGCGAGACACTGCCCGCGTGCCTGCGCCGGGAAGGTGCCCGAGCAGGCTGGGCGGTGGCCGGCGTGCGCCTTCCACGGCGCCGGCGATGCGGCATCCGCCCCGGCGCCGGCGCACCCCCAAGATCGACGGCCGTGCCCGCCCCTCACCGTCCCACCACCACCACATCTCGCTGCAGCGCTCCATGCACGCCGCCGCCGCCGCCGGCCGCCTCACCCGCCCGACGCTGCTCTCCTCGCCGCTGCGCCTCGCTGCCCCCCGCGCCCCGCTCCAGCGCCGCACCATGCTCCTCAAGGCCGAGACGCTCGCTCAGGGCAAGGGCGCACTGCTCGGCGGCCAGGCGTCGCTGCCGGCGCTGCCCGTGCCGGCGCTGGAGCAGACGTTCAAGAAGTACCTGCGCAGCACGCAGCCGCACCTCGACGCCGCCGCCTTCAAGAAGACGGAGCAGGCCGTGCAGGCGGCCCTCGACGGCGGCGACGCGGCGCTCTTCAAGGAGCTGCAGGCGCGCCTCGAGGCACGCGCCAAGGACTCCGCCAGCGAGGGCAACTGGCTCGCCAGCTGGTGGAATGAGGCGGCATACATGGGCTACCGCGACCCCGTCGTGCCGTACGTTAGCTACTTCTACGCGCACGCCGACGACCGCAGCCGCCGCACCGGCACCAAGCGTGCCGCGAGCCAGCTCAAGGCGATGCTGCAGTTCCGCCGCCTGGTGGAGAGGTGAGTGTGCTGTGGTGCGCCGCACTGGCGCTGTGCTGACCCTCTCGCAGCGAGGAGCTCACGCCGGAAAAGACCAAGACGGGCCCGATGTGCAGCGCCTCGTACCCGTGGATGTTCAACTCGTGCCGCATCCCCGTCAAGGACATGGACCAGGCCACCAAGGCCGACCCGCGCAGCAACAACCACCTCGTGGTGGCGTACGGCGGGCGCTTCTACGAGTTTGACCTCGTGCACTCCGGCGAGGAGCTCAGCGCGCAGGAGATCGAGAGGTGAGTAGAGGGAGGCCGCATCTCTGCAGCACCGCTGACCCCGTACGCAGCCAGCTGGAGCGCATCGTCGCAAACGCCGGCGCGCCCGAGAGCAAGCCCGTCGGCGCGCTGACGTCGGACAACCGCGACAAGTGGGCTGCCGCGCGCGACGCTCTGCTGGCCGTCGGCAACGGCGGCGGCGAGAAGAACAAGGCGGCGCTGGCGCGCATCGAGAGCTCCGTCATTGTGCTGGCGCTCGACGCCGACTCGCCGACCACCATTGAGGAGGTGAGTCCCAGGCCCTCTTCCCGCGCACTACCGCCCAACATGCTCACACTCCTGCAGCGCTCGTGGGCCCTCTGGTGGGGCGACGGCAAGAACCGCTTCTACGACAAGCAGCAGCTCGTCGTCTCGGCCAACGGCAAGTCGGGCTACATGGGTGAGCACTCGACGATGGACGGCACGCCGACGCTGCGCATGAACGACTTTGTCCTGTCTGCGCTCGCCGCCAACAAAATCGACCTCGGCAGCGGCTCGCGCTCGCTGCCCACGCCCAAGGCCATCGAGTTTGCGCTCGACGCCAACGTCGAGGGCCGCATCGCCGACTCGATCAAGGCGTTCGAGGAGCTCAAGGCGAAGCACGACCTCGCCGTGCTCGACTTCCAGGGCTACGGCAAGGGCGCCATCAAGAAGTACAAGTGCAGCCCCGACGCGTGGGTGCAGATGGCGATCCAGCTGGCGTTCTACAAGATGTACGGCGCGCCGTGCGCCACGTACGAGTCGGCGCAGACGCGCAAGTTCAAGTTTGGCCGCACCGAGGTGATCCGCAGCTGCAGCGTCGAGAGCAAGGCGTTCTGCGAGGCGATGGAGAGCAGCTCGGCGTCCGACGAGGAGCGCTCGCAGGCATTCCAGGCGGCCGTCAAGCAGCACCTGGCCTACGCCAAGGACGCTGCCGACGCGCAGGGCGTTGACCGCCACCTGTTCGGCCTCAAGAAGCTGCTCAAGGACGGCGAGCAGCTGCCGGCGCTGTACCAGGACGAGGCGTTTGCCAAGTCGAGCCACTGGAAGCTCTCCACGAGCCAGATCTCGAGCGAGAGCTTCGCCGCGTGGGGCTACGGCGAGGTCGTGCCGGACGGCTTCGGCTGCGCGTACGCCGTGAGTGCAGAGCAGAGCACGCCCACCTTTGCGGAAGCTCACACGTTCGCCACAGATCAAGGAGAACTCGCTCACGTTCACGCTCACGTCGCTCAAGCTCGACGCCAGCCGCCTGCGCCACTACATCAACGAGAGCATCAACGAGCTGCGCGAGCTGCACGACCGCCTCGCTGCGGGCCAGAGCAAGCTGTAGAGCGGCGTGCGCCGCGGCACATGTACATAGTACTTCATCTTTGTCACGCAACTAAGTAAAGCACAGGACAGCGGCAGGAGTGACAGATACAATTACAGCAGAGAGACGGGGTCCACGCTCCGCCGCACGTCACGCTAGGACGCGGGCTTGGGTGCCTCCGCGCTGTCCGTGCTCAGCTCCACGACGGCGTCGAGGCCGGGCACGCTTGGCTCGCGAGTGCTGCGGCCCACCTCGTCGGCCACGCCGCCGCCCTCGTTTGTGCCCTCGGCAGCAGCCTGCACCGCCGCGGCGTTCACCTCGCCCTCTGTCTGTGGCTCAGCGGCGCCCGACGGCGGCGGCTGCAGCTCGGCAGCGACGTTGAGTGTCGGGCCGGGCGTCGAGGCAGCCGAGGCGCCTTGTGAGTCGTCCGGCAGTGGGCCGGCGTTCAGCTCGGCGCCCACGCCGCCGGCTGCCGACACGAGCGCCATCTCCTCGCGCACATGCTGCGGGATGGCGCTCGGCGCCGCACCGCTGGCCTGCTCCTGGGTCGCGCCGGCACGCGTCTCCTCGGCGACCGTGGCCGGCGTCACGATGCTCGAGGCGCCCTCGCCTGCTGCCGGCGTGTCCACGTCCATGGCCTGCGTCTCGTCGCCGCCCGCTGCTTCCCGCTGCGCCTCGGCCTCGCGCGCCTGTGCCTCGACGGCAGCCACCTCGCGCTCGGCGTCGGCGCCGCGCGGCTCGTCTGCCTCCTCGGGGAAAGTCACGTATTCGCCAGTGTTGCTCCACTTCAGCACGCGGTGCGGCGAGTCGGCGGCGTAGCTTGGCGGCGCGAGTTGCCGGCGCCAGATGCTGCGGTGCGGAGTGAGCAGGCACTCGACGCATAGAGGCAGGAGCGCGAGGCCACAGCCAGGCCCGAGTCACTGCTGGCAGCAGAGAACAGCACTGGAGCACCGCTGCCTCTTCGCACGGCACCGCTGCTGCTTCGCCAGACGTGACCGCCCTGCCTGCGCCTCGCTGCTGCCACGCAACATGCCTGGCACTCACGCGACGGGCTGCTTGGGCAGCCTCTTGGCCTCCAGCTCTGGGTTCGGCACGAAGCGGCCTCCGTAGCGCTGCGCCATGGCTGCGATGCGATGCAGGACGCGGCTCTGCAGACGCCGCGAGAATGCGAGGAGAGGCGAGGGCTGAGATTGGTAGAGGGTGTGGTCGGGAGTGAAGCTCGACGCGCCGTGAAGCGCGTGAGATCGACGCGAACCCGCGGCGAGAGAACGCGACCCCAGCCGCCTCCACTCGACTCGACGGCGCTTCGCAGCCTTCGCACGCTCCTCTCCGCACACCACCACCATGGCAGCCCACAGCGCCGTCTTTCCGGCGCCAGCATCATCGTCGGAAGACTTCGTCTCCTATCAGCTGGCCTCGACACCGCAGCCGCAGGCCGCACGCCCGCTCGCCGCCGCTTTTCGGCCAGCTGCGCTCGCGTCCGATGCCGCCCACTTCGGCTACCGCGAGGCACGCGCCCGCAGCGGCGATGCCAGGCTCGTGCCGGCGCTCGGCAACGATGCGGGGTGGGCTGCATATGCGGGAGCGCAGCAGGGAAGTGTATGGGCCGTGCAGGCGGGTCAGGTGAGCAGCGTGCTGTCCAAGTGGTCGGCTCGAGGCTGACGCTGCGGCACAGACGAGCGGAGCAGAGCCGATGCTCCTAGGCAGACTTGCGCCACCAGCTCGCCGGGAGCAAGGGCATACGACATTGCTCAGCACAGGCTCAGCATCTTGGCTTGCATGCAGCGGCAGCACGTCCATCTCGCTGCTGCACCTGCCGACCGCAGGCATCCCCACGCGCTCCTGGCGCGTCTCTCTTCCTGCGTCCTCAGACGAAGAGTCGACGGGCCCTCTGGCCATCGTGGCCCAAGCGCCGCTAGACGGCTCAAGCCACATCCAAGTCCTGGCGCGAAGAGCGAGGCGCGTGCCTGCGAGCGGTGCACTGCGAGCACGTACCGTCTTCGATGTGCTGCTGCTGCGTCTGCCCATGGACGGCAACACGCCAAAGTACAACGTCGAAGTCGTACCGGCATGGACCGTGCAGGCAGAAGAGCCGCCATACTGGGTGCATCTAGATCCTCGCGGCCAGCGGCATCTGCTCCTCGCCGAGTCGGGCGTCACACTGCCGCAGCCGTCTGAAGCCACGCCGACAGCCGGTTCCAGCGCCAGCGCACTGCCGGCCGCGCCCGCAGAGCGGCCACGCGAGTTCGAGGCACCCAGCAGACGCCGCCCGCCGCCGTATGTCTGGGCACAGACCTCAGACACGCTCACAATGGCATTCACGCTGCCGTCAGAGCTCGCGCTCAAGGCCGTGCGTGTGCACTTCTCGCGGCGAGGACTGTCCGCGACGCTGAGCCCATCAGCTCTGCCAGGCGAGGCACGCATCCAGGAGCTGCCAGACGGCCAGGACCCTGGACCAAGCGAGGAGCTCTCGCATGCGCAGTCAACAGTGAACGCATTGCAGGGCGGCAAGTACATGAACCGGCGGCTGTGGGGCGACATCGACGTCAACGGCAGCGTGTGGACCTTTGAGCGCGTCGCCTCGAGCAGCGGCGAGACGGGTCTGCTCTCGATCCACCTCGAAAAGGCACATGCTGGCACACGCTGGCCGCAGATCTTCGGCGTCAAGCCGGCGCCCGTCAGCATTGCCGATGGCCCGCCAGACGCGGAGCGCATGGATGCCGAAGAGGACGAGGACGAGGAAGTGCCCGAGACGATGGATCCTACGCAGCTGCTGGCACAGCTCGAGGGCCTCGAGAAGTACACGGAGCCGTCAAAGGAGGCCGATGCGCTCAGTGCTACCTGGGGCGGCGTGCCGGCGTCGGCGCCGCTCGGCACTGAGCGGACCAGCCTGCTGCAAGACGGCCTCGAGGACGAAGACGCCGACGTCGGCCGACCTGCGCGATTGACTGCCGTCATCGAGCAGGACGGCAAGGTCACGCTCAAGGAGCAGATCTCCAACGCCGACGACCGCGTGCTCGCTGTAGCGCTGCCTTCTGCGCTACCAAGCGAGGCGCTCGTCGTCAGAGCCGAGCTGGATGGCAACGTCTTCGACCCGCCCGCCGGCAGCTCCAGCGCATGGAAGCCATCGCTCGCGTTCCCAGCTCTGGCGTTCGTGCTGGCTTCCAAGCGTGACGCCCACCGCGTCTTCCTCGCGCTTTCGCCGAGGCGCGATGTCGGCCACGTCCTGGCCTTTGAGGGCGCGCCGAACGTCGGCAGTGGCGGTCCACCACCCGGCGCCGGCAACCTCTTCGTCTACGCCACTCCCGCTACACCGAGCGCGCCGCACGCGCAGAGCAAAGTCGTGCGGCTGGGCAGCGACAGCGCGACCGGCGGCAGCGGCGCCCTCGTCGGCGTCGCTGCCGTGGCGTGCGGCGAGCGGCGCACACTTATGTGTCTCTGCGAGCATCAGCTGCTGCTGCTCGACGACCTCCTCTGATCACCAATATGTGGAGCGAACGCGTCTGATTGCAAGCTAGCGCTTCTCCTGTGGATATCCCGAGCTGCCGTGTCCCTGCTGGTCGTGCCAGTCATACCCCGGCGGCGCCGCTGCTGATGAGCTGCCCTCGCCGTACCCGCCGCTGCTCTCCGCATAGTACGCCTGCTCCTCGCCGCCGTACGCATAGCCATCCTGCTCGGCGTCGTGGTAGGCAGAGCTCTGCTGCGCGTGGTGGCCGTACTGCTGCTGCTGCTGGTGCTGCGACGTCTGCTGGTTGTGCTGCGAGAGATGCCGCGCAAACGCCGAGTTGACGGCCGCGTTGTGCGCATCCTCGTGCGGCGACGTTGGCGAGCGCAGCTGCTCCTCGTCGCGCGAGCGTGCCGCGGCGCCGGCCTGCAGCACTGCCAGACCAAAGCCGTCGTCTGCCGTTGGCTGACGCCGTGACTCTGCGTCGCCGATCGGCACAGTAGGCAGTCGGCGCGAGCCGCCGCCAGGCGCAACCTGAGACGGAGCCCGCTGCGCGCCGCCTGCGGCGCCGTACGCGTCCATCGTCTGGCTGGGGCTCATGGCGTGTCCGTACGCGCTGCTCGGGTCCGCACCATGGCCGTACGCGCTGCCGCCCTGTACGCCATGGCCGTACGCCGAGCCGCCCTGGTTGGCGTAGCTGACCGTGCTGCCCGAGCGCTGCGGGACGGGCATGCCAAACGTGCCCTCTGTCGGGTGCCCGTAGGCCGAGGACTGCTGCTGGTGGTAGCCGCTGTCGGCCGTCGGCTGCCGCCGCGGCGAGTCGTACGCAGCGTAGCCGGCAGCTGCGCCAGCGCCAGCGCCGACAGCAGCCATGGTGGCCGGTGTGCCGAAGCCGCTGCCCGTGCCGTCGCGGTAGGGCTGCGGGCCGACGCCCGGCGTGTACACAGCATCGTGCGACACGGTTGAGGCTGCGCGGCCCGGAGCATGCGCACCGTAGCCCGCCATGCCCGACGATGGCTGACTGGGCCCTCGGCGATGTCCGGGCCCCACGCCAGCGGCATAGCTCGTCACCGGAGAGTTGTCGTACTGGCCCTGCTGGGGGTGCACAGCGTACGGGTCGTGGTGCGCCTCCTGGCCGTACGGCGCGTAGTTCTGCTGGCTGTGGTCGTAGTAGTCGTGGCGCAGCGGTGTCTGCTCCTCATTTCCCGGCAGGCGCTCGACGTGCTCCGTCTCGTAGACGGCAAATTTGGGCAGGTCGGCCTCGCCGCCGTTCTTGCGGCGTCGCTCGGCCTCGATAGCATCCATGCGCATGCGCTCGCCATACTGATCGCCGACGAAGCCGCCGTTGCCCGCAGGCTGGCCGTAGCTGTCCTTGAGCTTCTTCTCGCGACGGCCACCGCCGCCGCCGCAGCACGAGCCGCAGGAGAAGGCGCACGTCGAGACGAAGAGCAGCACGGCCGCTGCGAGCGTGAGCCACACTGCAGATGCGCAGAATTAGCCCTGTCATACGCAGGCCGCTGTGGATGTACTCACGCGCTGCTCCGAGCGTCGCAGTGCCGCCCTCGCTCTCGATGCGCTTCTTTGCGATGATGAAGAGCGCGCAGTCCAGGCCGAATGCCAGAATCGCCAGCGAGCTGGCCAGGCCGGCCATGACGCCCGTGCAGCAGGCGCGGCCGTTTGTGCAGTGGCTGATCAGGCCCATGATGAGCACAGCGACGGCTGCGCCGAGCGCCACGGGGTGCAGCACCAGCGTGTACGTCAGGCCCTTGATGATCGTGTTGGACCAGTTGGCCGGCACGAGGTTCGGCACGCCGAGCAGCGTCGAGGCGCCGTCTGGAGCGCCAGGCGTCAGCAGCCGGAGAGCTGGCCCTCTGCGCACTTCACTCACCCAGGTCATAGCCGAGCGTCACCGGCGAGCAGGTGCCGCCGGCGCAGTAGCCCAGGCAGCCCAGGCGCACGACGCGGTTCGAGTTAGCGGCGCTGGCTTGCAGGAAGCTGAAGTTCTTGATGATGGGCGTCGAGATGGTGGCTAGCAGCAGGCAGACAGACGCCGCCAGCACCAGCACCGTGCCGGGAGTCGCAGCGCGCATCGCGACAGAGAGCGAGAGACAGCAGAGAGCCTAGGATGCCGAGCTGACCCCGCAAATGCGCGGCGCAGGACTCGGGACGCGCAGAGGGCGCGTGCGAATGCGGGGTGCGCGGGACGGCGCAGACGCGCAGGTGGCGCGCAATAGGCGCAGCGAGAAAAGATGGGAGCGGCGAGCCTGCAGCAGCGAGTCGAGGAGGCGGGATGTGGACGAGGAGATGGTGAGCGGGAAGCAGGCCAGGGGAGAGGGCAGCCGGCCGCTGGATGTTGGCGCGGGGCGTGAGCGGTCGCGGCGGCGTGGCGGCGGCACCGCTCGGCGCCTTGGCTGCAGGCGTGCCGCTTGTCCTGCCGCGGCCCGCCTCCTCTCGGCGCACGCTCGCCCGGCACAGGAGCTGTCGCCGGCTCCGCCTGCACCGCTCCTGAGCAGCGTTGCCCCGCGTCATCAAGCCTGGCGCCCTCGCCGCCTCACAGCCACAAGCCCACGAGGCCATGCAGGCACCGCAGCAGGAGGCGTGGCGGTGCCGCACTGATCCGCCCGCAACCGAGCAAAGGGCAGCAAATGGAAAAGGAAGCGGCCGCAGCCGGCGCCGGCGCCGTCGAAGAGTGCATCTGCACCCTGCAGCTGGCTGCGGATCTCCGGCAAACAGCCATGCTGCGCCCGGAGCACAAGCAACGTATCGCTGGGCTTGGAGCAGCGCGGAGGACATGCGGACGAGTGCGAGCGCGAGGCTGTGTTGCAGAGCATCACGCGCGTGCCCCTCGGCGTCGACGCGCCCCTCTCTCTGCACGCTTGGGCAAAGCAATGGCATTTCGGACGATGATATGTGAGGCAAATGCAGGTGAAGGGGGACACGTCGGCGTGTGTGATTAGGACGGACGGCCTGGCAGTCCACGGCAAATGCAGCGCGGAAGCATGAGAGCGGGCGGCGGCAGATGCAGACACGGCGATGATGTGCGAGGAGGGGAGCCGGAGAGGGGATGCAGGGATGGGGAGGCCGCTCAGAAGCCAAACAGACTGCGCGGGCGGCCCTCGGGTGGCCCGTTGCTCGGCAGCGCGCCGGACACGTCGATGTACTCGGGTATCTTGCGCTCGTCGTCGTCCTGCTGCGGCGCCAAGTCCGGCTTGGGCGGCGGGCAGCGCACGACGCCAATCGTGCCGGCGGCGTCGGGGCTGGCGTACGCCAGCACGTGGTTGTGCGGGTGGAACGTCAGCGCACCGAACGCCGGCGTGAAGGCAGAGGGTGCACGTGCGATGCCCGACGAGATCGACGGCCCGCCGACCCCCGGGAGCGACGAGGTGCCCGCGCCAAAGTTGCGCACCAGCGGCGAGGAGCGCATGTTGGGCGCCAGCGAGTCGAGGTGCGACAGGATGATCTGGTGCGGTGCGATGCCGGAGCGCGTCGAGCGCGGATGCGAGGCACTGGGGGCGAGGGTCAGCAGACGAGAGAGGCATCAAGCAGACCCCACTTACGCAGCAAACACCTGGGCCCGCTCGTGCACGGCGACGCACGACAGCTTGCCGCCGAGCGCGCCCGAGATGTTGGCGCGCGAGATCGACGAGCGCCCGCGGATGTCCCATAGCCGCACCTCGCCGTCGACGCTGCGAGAAGAAGGGCATCAGTGGCGAGGCCTTCGGACATATGCGATCGTTGCTCACCTGGCCGAGAGCAGCTCGCGATTGCCGCGCCGCTGCAGGTGCACGTTCTGCACCCACGTCGAGTGCTCCGTCCACAGGCGCACCAGGCTCGCCTCGGGCGGATTGCGGCGGTCGTACACGCCCACGGTGCCGTCCGAGAAGCCGGCGACAAAGATGTGGCCCACGTCGTACTCGGACGTCAGGCTGGTGACGCTGCTCCCCTGATGCGTCGGAATGTCGCACACGCACAGCTCGCGGTGCGCATCCCACACGCGCACCACGCCGCTGTCGCCCGCAGCCAGCAGGTGCCCGGTGACCTGCTGCCAGTCGACGATCAGGCCGGCCGGACGCTTCGTGCGTGCCAGGTCTGGCAGCGCACGGAACGTGCTGACGAGCTTGGGGCCAGAGCCAGCCACGTGCGTAGGGCTCTCGTCGTAGTTGCTGTACAGGCGCACGTCACCCTCAGCCGAGCCGATGAGCAGCAGCGCGTCGACGTCCTCATTGACGAAAGCGGCGGAAGTCACGTTCGTCTTCTCGGGGTTGCCGTTGCGGAAGCGCGAGAGCAGCCGCTGCCGCTCCCAGTCCCACACGCTGATCGTGTCCTGCTCGCTCGCGGTGACGAGGTGCGACTCGAATTGGTGCATGAGCATCAGGTACGGCGGAGCGCCATTCTTGATCGTGCCGATGTTGTCCGTCCACGGCGTCGAGCCCGCATGGTCGGTGTGCGCCTGCGACTCGCTCACGAGGCGCTCGTTGCGCTGCCGCTTCCACGTCTGCACGTTGTACTTGACGCTGCCCGGCTCCTCGGCCTCGGCCGACTTCATCTGCGGCTCCGTGTAGTACTCGGCGCACCACGAGAAGAGGCGGCTCTTCAGCGGCAGGACCTCGCGCAGACCGACGTTGCCGCCTGGGCTGCTCGCTGCGCTCGAAACAGAAGAGTGGTTGCCGTCGCGCGTCGACGTGCGGGTCATCGACGGGCTTGCCATCGGCGTGTTGCCGGCAGATGAGGCCGCTAGTCCGGCGGCCCCCGGAGGCACGCCAGCAGCGGCAAGCTCGGCGCCCAATGCGGCCCGGTCTTTGAAGCGCTGCAGATCAGCAGCGACGAGGTTCGCCAGCGCCGCAACAGCCTTGGCGTCGTCCTTCTCAGGCGCGCCGGTCATCTGTGGCGGCGCGAGGGCTGCGCTGCTCGGCGTGGGATGGCGCTCTGCCAGCGGCGAACTGATCGTGCCACCAGGCGTGGTGCTGCCGCTCGTGTTGCCGCGGCGCGCCTGCATGCGCGCGATCGCGGCAAGACTCTCGGCGCTGGACGAGCGGTGCGCTGCTGCGACGAGCGCTGCGGTCGAGCTCGAGGTCGGCAGCGTCGCGCTGGGGCTGCGCGGTGTCTCTGGCGTCGTCGGCGTCGTCGAGCGGCGCGCGTGAGCGTACGGCGAGACGTACTGCGCCAGGTTGAACGAGGGCGCAGGCACGCGCGCGGCAAGCGCAGGCGTGGCGCTGCCGGAGTGCTGCGCCGAGCCGGCGGCGCTGCCGGGGCTGCGAATTCCACTGTCTTCGTCTGGCGAGCCCACGGGCGAAGACGGCCGCGAGTAGCCCAGCGTGGCGATCGCCTTGACTGTCTGCGCCAGACTGGGGGCCCTCCGGGCCGCTGGCCGACCAGGGCTGCGCAGACTGCTGTAGCCGTTGCTGTTCAGCGTGGTGGCAGCCGTCGACGAGGCGCCAAACGTGAACGCATGGCCTGCAATGTCCTGCGACGCCCGGCGCGGCGTGTACGAGAAGTAGCCCTCGGCGCCGAGGTTCGTCGCCTTGGGCGTGACGAGACGATGCGTGGCGTCGCCGGCGCCGGCGCCGAAGCGCAGCGTCGTGTTCTCGGCGATGCGGCCCACGCCGCTCTCCCGCATGAGCGCCACGATGTAGTCGAGGATCGTGCACGTCAGGCTGGCGACCTCCGGGTACGCGTCTGCGCTGAGATCGAGCAGCGCCGTGAAGATGGTCGAGCAGGCGGCGATGTTCGCCTCGTCGGCCTCCTCCAGCTTGTACTCGGCGGGCAGGCGCTCGATGATGCGCCGGATGACCGCATCGTCCTCGTCCTGCTCTTCTTGCGCGTCGTAGCTCTGCGTCGTTCGCGAGCCGGTCGACCGCGTGCGTGCCCTCCGGGAATGCCGCCGGTCCTCGCGCTCGTAGTACAGGTAGGCTGCCACCACGAAGAAGCCCTGGTACTCGCGAATGAGCGGGCTGAGAGCCACGACGAGCTCCTTGCGGACCATCGGGCTGCAATCGCCGCGCGTCACCAGCATGGTGACGGCGATGTTGACCTCGAGCGACCGCTGATCCGCCGGCGACAGGCCGGTGGCAGTGCCCGTGCCGAGGCATCGCGCCCGCTGCCCGCCAGTGTGCTTGGCCGCCGGCGAGGTCGTCAGCGGGTCGAGCGGGTCGAAGCTCGAGCCGCTGGCGCCCAGCAGGGTGCCGAGGGCATACAGCACTGCCGCGCGCACCTCGGGCGAGGCGTCGGCGAGCATCATGCACAGCTTGCCCTGCGCATCCTTCGACAGGCCGCGCGCCTTGCCGGCCGCGCTCTCGTCCCAGAGCTGCGCCAGGCACAGCGCGCTCCACTGCCGCAGCAGGAAGTCTTCGTCCTCCAGGTGCTCGAGGCACGAGTCCATCGCGTCCGTCTCCAGCGCGGCTGCCTGCCCTGCCGGAAAGTCCTGGCAGAAGATGGCGAGGATGAAGGCACACATGGCGCGGTGCTCCGACACGTTGGGGATGGGCAGCGCGTTGCCGTTGCCCGCAACGCCTGCCGCAGCCGCGTTGGCAGAAGTCGAAGGCGAGAAGGGGCTAAGTACGCCGGCAAAGTAGACGAAGCCCGAGTCGCGCAGCAGGTCGTTCTGGCAGCTGCGGTCGACGGCCAGTATCCGCGCCCAGATGTAGATCAGCACCGGCTTGAGGTCGGCCGCGGGCGACTGCAGCAGCTTGAGCACGTAGGGAAAAATGCCGATGCTGAGCGCCAGATTGACGGCCCATGGCCCGAGGTCGAGGAACTGTGAGAGGAGGATCAAGGCCCGCAGCCGGTGCACCTGCGAAAGCAGCACCTGCAGGACGATCGGCAGCTGATCTGGCGGATCCCGCTGTGGCCGCGCTGTCGCCTCATCCTCCTCATCCACCGTGCCCGCAGCAGATGATGCACTGGACCCGGCGTGTGGGATGCCCGTGACGCCGTGCCGAATCGCGAGCGACGTGGCGTCGACGCGCCTCCGCCGTCCCTTGCGGCTGACGCCGCCTTGCGACAGCCACACCTCAAATGCCTTCAGCTGCTCGCTGAAGAACGACGAGTGCCGGTACTCAAAGGCGGCGAGGTGCGGCGGCACGGGCGGGCCGCCGTTCGCCGCGTCGGCCTGCGCCTTCTCCTTCTCCAGCAGCGTCGGCAGTTGCGCCAAACACTGGTCGACGGCCAGGTCCCAGCTGTCCCACAGCGGGTGGTTGTGCGTCGGCGGCAGCTTCGGGTGGCTCATCGGCGTGCAGTGGTAGAAGCGCATGATGCGCTCGGCCAGCAGGAAGTTGCGCAGCAGCGCCGCGACCATGAGGTCGTCGCGGAACAGGCGCCGGAAGATGGCGCGCGGCAGCACCGTCCACGCAATCGTGTCGGTGATGGCCGTGAAGATCCAGTTCAGCTCGCCGAGTGGCGTGCGGCGGTCCTGCAGCCGCCCGGGGATGTTCATCACCATGTCGACGTTGAGGCGCGAGGGCAGCGGGTTCTGCAGCACGAACCAGCGCAGGCTGATCTCGATCGGCGAGGTCAGGCAGCACGTGAAGAGGTCCGCCGGCAGGTCGGGGTTCATCGGCAGCACCTCGTCCGGCGCACACGCCGCGAGATGGATGCTCTCGCGCAGCGGAAAGTGCTGCGCAGATGCGCCCGGCTGCGGCTGCGGCTGCGACGAGCCGCCGCCATTGGCGCGCTCCTCCTCGGCGCGCCGCTCGGCGAGGCGCTTGAAGTTCACCACGACATTGCCGGCCGAGCTGGCGTCCCAGACGAAGATGCACGGGCTGCCGAGCCAGTTCTGCAGGTCGAAGAGCGTGACGGGAATGTACTGCGTGTACGCCTTGTTGAACACCCAAATCTCGCCGCCGGGCGTCGGCTTGGGCACGCCAAAGCCGTTGTAGTAGAAGAGCACACGCTCGTCCTTGGCCGTGCGCCGCAGGCTGGTGCAGAAGCGCTTCGTCTCCTCGACGATCGGGTCGAGGTACTGCTTGTAGCGCGTCTTCATGCTCAGCGTCTCGAATTGCGCCTGCAGGTTCTTGCCGATCGCCGGCAGCGCCTTGGACACCTCCAGCGACGACGGGTCCATCCAGCAGAGCAGCTTCGAGCACGGGTTCGTCTTCGACACGTCTGGCGGGTCGACGCCGATATTCAGGCACATCACCAGCGCCGCCGTGACGGTGCGCAGGCGCTCGCGCATGCGCCAGTCGGGCGCATCTGCCGGGTTGCGCTGCCGCGGATTGCCGCCGGTCCCATGCCGCTTATGGTTCCAATGCGTCATGTATGGGGTCTGCGGCGCGGACGTCAGCGACCGCAGGCGCTCCAACTGCGCTGCCAGCATCGTGCCATGGTGGCAAGCACATTGCCCGACAGCAGCACTCCGCCAGCCAAGGCAGCGGCTCTCGAGCCGGCGCACTCACCTCGAGGATCAGCCAGTCGTCCATCTCGGGCTGCAGCACCGCGCCGTGCCGCCGGCCGCTGGTGGTGCTGAAGATGTCGTCGTCGTCATCCTCCTCCTCCGTGTCCAAGCTCTCGTCGCCCGTCTGCGTGTCTGCCTCGTCGATGCCCTCGCTCGAGAGCATGTCGACGCGGCGCAGCGCTGCCGCCAGGTCCGAGTCGGTCGAGGGGAAGGCGAGGTGGTGTGTGGAGGGCGCCAGCGACGCGGCCGAGACGGACGCGCTGATGCCCGAGATGCCTGAGATCGACGTCGAGGGGCGCACCGCCGCGGGCCGGAAGAGGGGCGCGCCGCCGGACATGGCGTGCTCGGCAGGCGAGACGCGGGCCAGCGGTCGGCTCAGGAGGTGGTGCAGACGTGCGGCGCCTCAGGCTCGCGGCACGCGGACAGGCGCGGCGTGCGCGGGCGGTGGGAGGGCGAGCGCCAGGGCCGTGCAAGCCAGACGCGGCGCCTGGCTGGAGAAGAGGCGCTGCACGGCTGGAGCAGGCGTCGGCCGGAGTGGGGAGTGGAGAGGAAGATGTGCAGCGTGGCTCGTCCGTCCAGTCGCGCATCGACGGCTCCGGCGGCGCGCGCCAGCTCCACGCGGCGCGGCGCGGCGCGGCGTGGGGCAGATCTCGGGCCGCGCGAGACGCCAGCGACAGCCGACAGCGACAGGAGCAGCGACTTCGGCTCGCGGCGTGCCCTTCTGCCCGTGGAAGTCAGCAGCGGCTCTCACGCGAGACAAATGCTGCTCAGCCCACGGTCACCCCTCTGATTTGCCGGGCGCAGACAGGCACAGATGAGCGCCTAGAGGATCGGCAGAGCGAGGGCTGCTGGCCGGCGAGGGCGACCAAGCCAGAGCCAACCCGCGGCTGCGCTAAGGGCAGGGTGCAGCGCCCGCGCACGTGACGCAGCGCCGCCTTTGGCTTGCTCAGCTGCGCTTCTCGCCGAGCCGCGGCCTCGCGTTCTTCCTGTGCGCGCCGCACGGCTCACTTCTTGCTCTGTCCCTCCTCCTCACCTCGTCACCCGCTCGTCTTTGCTCCATTGCTGCGGCTGCAGGCAGTGCGGCACCTCGACCCCTCGCAGCGCCGCGCCCGCCACTCCTGCCCGTCCTCGTCCTGCGCGCACATGGCACCTTCCGCCCGACAATAGCTGCACCTCCTCCGCCGCTCCCGGCCCGCTGCGTCCAGGCGGCAGCCGCTGCCAGCAGGGCCGGCCCCGATGGCCGGTGCGGCAGCAGGCTCCGCTGCTGCTGCCGCCGCCGTCGTCTCCTTGTCGCTTGCGGCGAGCAGAGCCGTGCCACGGGCTGCCGCAGCTGCCAGCAGCAGCAGCAGCGGCGGGCGACGAAGAACCGTGCAGAGCACGCAAACGCTCCGTCGCTCTGCGTCCGACCTTCCCTCTCTTCCACCTCTCTTTCTCTGCCCTGCTCTCTCGGCGCCGGCGCCGTCGCTGCGCAAGCCGTCGGGCGCCCGTCGCCGCTTTCTCTCCTCCCTGGTTCCTTCGCAGGCAGTCGCATCGTCCAGCTCGCCACGGACGTCGGACAACGAGCTCGACACATTCGAGCGCAGTCTTCAAGCGCAACGCAACACTCTGCGTCCCGATGCTCCCAGCTTCAACGCCCTCTCGCCCGCCTCGCCGCAACTGCAGGCTGCGCGCTCCCGCCGGCTTGCTCGGCCGGCTCCTCCACTCGACCTGCAAGGCAGCCCTTGGCTCGACGCGAGGCTATGGCTCTTGCTCAGCGAGGGCGGGCCGCCGAGAGATGCTGAGCTGAGCAAGCGATGGGATGCGGAAGACGCTGAGTCGCTCGCGAACAGTAGAGCCGGCGCCGAGTTACAAGCGATCTTCGAAGCTGCCCAGTCGGTAGAGAAGCGCCTCGACGAAGCGCAGGCTCGAGCTCCGCAGAGTCCGCTGTCGCCCGCGCAGAAAGCACAGGTGCTAGACGCTGCACATGCGGAGTTGGCAGCGTGCTGGTGGGAGCTCGGGCGTCTGCTGCGAGGCGAAGCGTCCTGGGACACCGCGGAATCGCCGCCACCGCTGCCGCTAGACGATCACCGCGCCGCGTCGCGGTGTCTAGGAGCGATCCTTCGAGCCGGGTACGTGCTGGGCCCTTCGAGCAGTGCCGACGGTGCGCCTGGGACTGTCGCTGCGACACTTGAACGCCTCGAGAAGTTTGCTGCGCGCCCTGGATTCGCGCCCGCTGCCCGGCACGTCCACTCTCTGGTCTCGCGAGCGGCGAGTGTCGGCGACATGAAAGCGGTGCTCTCCACAGTCAACGCTATCGGGAGCTTGCACAAAGGCAGGCTCGATGACTGGCTGCTGCTGTGGAAGACGAGAGCACAGTCGGCACTCGGAACGGAGGGGCGTCGGCACCTCAAGAGCTACTGGCTGCAGCGCGTGACGCGACAGCGGCGCACGGTCGACGAGGCTCTTGTGCCTACATCTCGGCTCTGCGGATGGCTGCTGCATCTGTGTGCTGCGAGCGAAGACCTTCGCGGTGCGCTCAAGGCAGCCGCCGTCTTGCACGCGAAAGGGCACGCCATCAGCAGCCGCGAGTGGCTGCTGCTGGCAGGCACTCAGCCCCGCCTACGTGCCGCCTTGGCAGCGATGGCGCGCACTGCACCGCCTGGCCAAGCGCACGCTGCCAGCGACCTCGCAAACCTGTCCAGTCGGCAACTGCTCGACGGTCTCGTGCGCCAGCTGGCGTCGGAGGCAGACGTGCGAGGCATCCTGCGTGCGCTGCGACTCTTCGGTGCGCCCACTGGCGGCATGCGTCCGGCCGCACGCCCGAACGCGCCTTCGCCGACTGCGGAGACATATGCGCCGCTCGCCATCTACTTCAGCAGTCTTGCGATGCCGAGCCATGCAGTTCGCTTCGCCCGCCTCGCCCTGCAGCACTACACAGAGCCCGTCGAGCCGCGCAGTCCAGCGACGTTGGCTGTGCGGATGGCCGTGCAGAGAGCTGCGCACAGCCTAATTGCTGCCGGTCAGCCGCAAGACGCGCTCGCATTCGCACTCGCTACACTGCGCTTCTCGCCGAGCGCCAAAGCTGAGCTGCGGCCCTTCGCCTCGTCAAAGTCCCAGGCCGGCGGCGTGCCCGCCGCAGCGCTCGATGCCACCATCGAGATGTATCCTGTTCTCTTGCGCGCCGCCGCTGCGCTGCCGTTGGAGAGCCGAGTCTACGCTGCGCGTGCGCTGCTCAAGGAGCTCTTCCGTGCCGGCCACAGGCCCGACTATCGCATCCGCCGCGCGATTGGCTACCTGCTGGTGTCCACCATCGACAAGAACGGCCGCCTGCTGCGCCGCTTCTTTGCGCCCGTGGAACCCAGCGAGCTACTGATCCGCGTCGACGAGCTGTCGCAAGCAGCTGCCAAGGCCACCACGCCGGACCGACGGCACGCCATCAAGGCCCGCGCGCGAGAGCTGGAGCGCTTCGGCGCCCTGCTGACCGAGCTGGACCACATCGGCTTCCAGGACCGCCTCCGCATCGCAGGCGACAGATCGCACCGAGCGCGCATGAGGTCCAGGGCAGCAGCTCGCGAAAGCGCGCCTCTGCCAGAGTCTTTCGACGTCGACGAGGATCTCGACGACGGATTGCCGGAGCTTCCCGAAGCGCCACGTGCGGTCGAAGCTCCTGCCTTCCCCTCCGCGCCCGTACCGCGCCCGCACAAGCCGGTCGCGGTGCCAATCGGCGTCCCGGCCGGCCCCTCGCCAAGCACGTCAAGGCCGCAATCCTCTCCGGTGGCAGTCGCTCCTTCTGCCGCGCCACAGCAGCGCTCTGCTCCGGTCGCCGTGCCACTCTCGACCGGCGCTTTGTTCGCCGATCACGCGCAGGTGACCCACGAGCAGGAATCTCGCGTGCAAGAGGCAGAGTTTGCGCGCATGCTTGTAGAGCAAGAAGCGCCCTTGCCGCGCGAGCCGGTGGCGCATCTTCACCAGGACGAGACTCGACCACGAGTCACCGCTTTGCTGAACACTCCTGTGCTCTCCTCTCTCCGCGAGCAGACGCCGCCAGACACGGCCACGCACGTCGAGCGGGAGACGGACTTCTCGCACGCGCTGTCGCCCAGTGCGTATGCCATGCGCATGCGCGTCTACGCCGTACTCTGGCAGGACCTCGACTCCGCGGTGCGCCTCTTCCGCTCCATGCTCGAGCACAAGGTGCGGCCGACCATGCTGCACATTGCGCCGCTCGTCGAAGGCTTTGTGCAGCAGGGTCGCCTGCGCGAGGCGCAGCTGGTGCTCGACGAGGCCGTGGCCAAGCTTGGCCTTGCGCCGACGCTGCGCCTGCACTCGGCGATGATCCGAGGCTATGCACGCCTGGGACAGTGGGATGCCGTGCAGCGCCAGCTGCGCAGCGTCCGCTCCGCTGGGCTCGAGGTCGACGTTGGCCTGCAGGCCATGCTGGCCCATGCGCGAAGCGCGGACCCGGAGAGGCGCCTTGATGCTGCCGAAGCGGCGGAGCAGGATGCCAGCATCGAGCAGCTCCTCGCGGCGCCCACGCCCCCGGCCACGCAGGCCGTCTCGCTGCACTTCGAAGCGCTCATCAAGACCTGGCGCTTCCTCTCCGCGCACACGCTGGTCCGTCGAGCGCTGGACGCAGGCATGCATCGCGACGCCCTGCTGCGCCGACAGGTGCATCGCTCAGGCTCGCTCATCGCCGGCTATCGGCGCGGCCAGCTGCGCGGCCCGCCTGCCTGGGCACGCGGCGAGGACGGAGCGGAGCTGGCGCCGCGCGAGCTGAGCGCTCAGGAGCTAGACGAGGCGGCCATGCTGCAGCGGCAGAACCGCAAACGGCTCCACGAGCACGCGGCGGCCGAGCGCTACGAGCTGCGCCGCATGCGCAGGGTCAGATGCGACGCCGTGCGCCTCGCCTTTGACGCGCTCGTCACATACAAGCTGCGCGACGAGGTGCAAGCAGGCATCGGAAGCGAAGTCACAGCGCGTGTCGCGGGCCGCACGAAGAAGGCTGGGCGCACGGCAAAGCACGAGCAGGCGAAGCGCAAGCACAAGCGGCGGACAGGTGCGCTGCCGTTGCACGAGCAGAGTACGTAGCGCGAAGGAGGAAGCATCGACATGCCGACGCAGCGGGCGCAAGAGCTTTGTCGAGTGTGCGGGCATCATCTACTTGCCATCTAATTAAACGCATAAGGACGCAGTGTGACTGTCAGAATGTGCTGCCCAGCGAACGCTGCGCCGAGCTCGAGCTGATTCTGATTCGCGATGCTGCGGCGGAGGCATGAGTAGCTCGCTGTCGAGACCTTCCCACCCGGCGTTCCCACGCGCGCGACTCGCTGACGTCACACGCGGGCGGCCCGTGAGAGCGCACGCGCTGCGCGCCTGTGCACCCTTGCCCCTCCCTGCCCCGCCGTCAGCACCCTGCATCCTGACCACGACTCTGCCTTCCCTCGCCCGTCCACTCCAGCAAGCGCCCCATTCGCGCTCGTTGCGCGTGCATCCCTCGCGGGACCGACGCCTCTCCCTCTCCGCGCGCCGCCATGTCGCTGTTCGCGCGCTCCTCGCTGCTCGCCCGCGCCGCCCCGCTGGCTCGCTCGAGCGTCATCCGCAGCGTGCACCAGTCGGCGTGCCACCGGCCCCTGACGCAGCGTGTGCCCGCCATCTCTTCTGCGCCGCATGCGCTCCCGCTCAGCGCACGACTGCGCGTTGAGCCTCCTCTGCCGCCGTCCCCGGCACACCCGCGTCATCGCACCCTGCAGAGTCTGGCGGCCACGCCTTCACAGGGCAGCAGCGAACGGCGGAGATGGGCATGGCTGCTGGTGCCCGTTGGCGCAGCCGGTCTGATCGCCATCTCTTCGCAGACGCTGCAGGCAGACGCCGGCGAGCGCGACACGTCGCACGATGACCCAAAGGAGCCCTTCGCGCCCTCGATCGAGGCCATCGAGGCCGAGCCGCCGCGGAATCCGATCCTGCGCTTCTTCAGCAGCATTGGCAACTTTCTGCACATCTACATCGTCGAGCCGCTCGGCACGGGAAAGCGCTTCCTCGTGCTGGTCTCGCTCTTCTTGCCTGTGCTTCTGACGCTGCCGATGGTGTGGGTGGGTCGCCGCCGCGAGAAGGGCAAGGGTCGCAAGGGCCGACGGGTCCGGAAAGACGAGGAGGGGCAGAGATGGGGCGCCCTGTGGTGGTATGGCTTCCTGGTCCGGCAGATGGAGCGCGCTGGTCCGACCTTCATCAAGGTGAGTGGCAGCACAGCATCAGCATGCATCGAGGCGCTGCTGACGCTGGCGCCTGCGTAGCTCGCACAATGGGCTGGCTCGCGGCAAGACCTGTTTCCTGAGGAGCTCTGCACGCTGCTCGGCAAGCTGCACTCAAACGGCAAGCCGCACTCGTTCAAGTACACCAAGAAGGTCATCGAGCGCGTCTTCAACCGGCCGTTCGACGAGATCTTTGAGGAGTTCCCGCACGAGCCGCTCGGCATCGGCGCCGTGGCCCAGGTGAGTGTTGCACGTCGAAGGCGCGAAGTCCCGTGCTGACACCGCTTTCAGGTCTACCGAGCCAAGCTCAAGCCGGACCTGCTGCCGCCTGCGTACCTCTCCGAGAAGCGCGACCGGCGTGCTGGCGGGGAGCTCTCGCGGCAGCTGGCTCTCAGCTACGACGACGACACAGCGCCGCCAGCCGTGCCCACAGCCTCGGTCGCGATCAAGATCCTGCACCCGCGCGTGCACCGCACCATCAATCGCGACATCAAGATCATGTCCTTCTTCGCCAAGCTCATCAACCTGCTGCCCGGCGCTGAGTGGCTGAGTTTCCCCGAGGAGGTCGAGGTCTTCGCCGAGATGATGTACTCGCAGCTCGACCTGCGCAACGAGGCCAACAACCTGCAGCGCTTCGAGGACAACTTCCGTTCGCGGCGTGCCGCACTGAGCTTCCCGCGCCCACTCAAGCAGTTCTCGACGCGCGAGCTGCTCATTGAGGAGTTCGAGGACGCGCTGCCGCTCAAGCACTTCCTGGACATGGGCGGCGGCGCCTTCGACCACCGCATCGCCAACCTCGGTCTCGATGCATTCCTGGTGCGTGCACGCCGAGAAGACTGGTGCTGGCGGACTGCTGACCCGCGTGCTTGCAGAACATGCTGCTCTTGGACAACTTCACGCACGCCGACCTGCACCCCGGCAACATCATGATCAAGTTCTACAAGCCGACAGCGAGCTCCATGCTGCGCGATGCCTTCACGCGCATTCTCTCGCGCTTCGACTCGGACTACGCGCGCGGCGCCGCCAAGGGCGCCCCCACGCCGGACCAGCAGGTGGACCAGGATGTGGTGGACCGGCTCCGGCCGCTGCGGCACGACCCGGAGCAGTGGCTCGCTGAGCTTGAGAAGCTCGATGCGCTGGGCTACCAGCCGGAGCTCGTCTTCATCGACGCCGGCCTCACCGTCGAGCTCTCGCCCGTGAACCGGCGCAACTTCATCGAGCTCTTCTCCGCCATCGCGCAGTTCGACGGCGAGCTGGCAGGCCACCTGATGGTCGAGCGCTGCCGCTCGCCCGACCTCGTCAAGGACGGCGACGTGTTCGCGCTCAAGATGGAGAACCTCGTGGCCAGCGTCAAGAAGCAGAGCTTCTCCCTCGCCAACATCCGCATCGGCGATGTGCTGGCGCAGGTGCTGAACAACGTGCGCGAGCACCAGGTCAAGATGGAGCCCGACTTTGTCAACACCGTCATTTCGATTCTGCTGCTCGAGGGCATCGGCCGCACGCTCGACGGCAACATGGACGTGAGTGCCTGGCGCTGCTTGACCTAGCGACTAGCGCTTATCTCCGTTCCACCTCGCAGCTGTTCAAGAGCGCACTGCCCATTCTGCGCAGCCTCGGCAAGGAGCTGGCGCTGCACGGCGACGGCACCGGCGGCAGCTTCCACATCAGCGACCTCAAGCAGATGGGCCCGATGCTCAAGATGTGGTTCCTGCTCGAGGCTCGCTCCTGGGTCACGGCCGTCGCCGACCCGTCCGTGGTCAACGGCTTTACGCGCTACGGCTGGTGAGTGAATGCGGCCGCTAACGGACGACTCCATGTGCTGACCATCCTCACCCAGGCTCTCCGGCGACTGAGACACTGGCACGCCTCACGACTTTTCCATCAGCACCCCGGGCGACTGAGCGCAGCGATAGACGTCGAGACTGGAAGCATGCATGTCATGAGTGCAGAGCGCGTGCTGCTGCGGGTGGCCTCGGGTGATGATGGTGATGGTGATGATGACGAGACGATGTGGGGTGCGCATGGGAACGGGACGAGAAGCGGAAAAGGAAGGCGGGATGCTCACGACCGTCCGGCAGCGGAGCGTTAGCTTGGGGTGTCGGCGGCGCCGTGGTGCGCGCGCGACGTCTGACGGCGGACGAGGCTGGCGCCGGAGCGCGCCGGCGAGGCGCGGCCCGAGGTGGGGTCGACTGGCGGCCGCACGGCTCGACGCACGGTGCTCGCCGCCGACGGCGAGCCGATGTGCGTCTCGCTTGCAGTGCGACGCACAGAGCGCGCCTGGTCGGGCGCGGCGCGCAGCTGCTCGAGAATGTCGCGCGCCAGCTCGCGCACGAGGACGGCGCCGTCGTCGCGAGAGAGGCGCTCGATGATCTGCGAGAAGGGCGCGTCAGCATGCGCAGGCACGCCTCTGCGCAGCGCTGCAACGCACCTCGAGCAGCTTGTACTGCGCGATGAAGCTCTGGCCGTCGGGGTGCGCGTCGCAGACCAGCTTCGTGATGCGCAGCAGGTTGAGGCGCACGACGGCCTTGGCGTGGCCGAGGCGCTTGATGAGGCGCTTGAGGAAGTTGGCGCTCGTGCCGACGGCCAGTGCCACGCTCGGCGAGAGACGCAGAATGCCCGTGAAGGGCGCTAGGAGGTTCTCGAAGCTGCTGGCCGTCGCCGTCGTGGTGAAGACGCTGAGAATGGCCGCCGTTGACTCGGGACGCAGCAGCGCAGCCTCGACGCGCGAGTCCTCCTGCAGCCAGACGTACACGGCGTCGAGGGCCTGCGCGCGCCACGCCGGGTCCTCGAGGAGATCGAGGTAGAAGTCGATGCCGCCGTGCTGGTTCATCAGCTTGCGCGTGACCTTGGCGTGCGCGAAGTCGCACAGGATCTGCAAGCACGCAGCAGCGTCAGCAACGGCAGCAGCAGCCGGGCTGCACACAGCCACTGACCGGCAGGGCGAACTGCTTGAGGTGCGACTTGTTGCGCACAATGCGCAGCAGCTCCGGGATGATGCCCGCCTGCGCAGCCTCCTCCTGGCGCGACTTGTTGAGACGGCAGACTGGCGGCGCGGCGTTAGCTCTGTTTCCGGACTCTCGCCCGTGGCTGACTCACGGTTGTACATCGTGTTGAGGACCTGGTTGCTGACCTCGTTGCCCCACGGGCCGTCGTGGTGCTGCGCCAGCACGCGCGTCAGCGCCTCGATGGTGTTGGCGTTCTGCAGCTCGTCGAGGATCGGCGGGCTCATCGAGAGGCTCTTGATGCTCTTGAGCATCAGCGTGAGCGACTTTGGATCGAGATCGTGGCAGGCCTGCATCATGCGCCGCAGCACGCCGCGCGTGGCCACGCGCTCCTTGAGCCACGAGCCGCGCGTCGAGCTCGAGAAGATGATGAAGATCTGCAGGATGCGGTCCTTGGCGGCAAGGACGTAGTCGGGTGTCTCCTCGTCGGGCTCCGCGTCGTCCTCGATGACCTGCGCCAGCACCTCGGACAGCGGCTCCATCAGGCCCTCCTGCGCGAGCATGCGGCAGAAGTCGTTGCGCGAGGCCTGGCTCTGTGGCAAGGCTCAGCAAGGCGTACAAGCATATGCCAGCGCAATCACTCACCTGCAGGCCCAGCACGCTGTTGACGCAGGCAATGCCCAGGCAGACGAGTGCCTTCTCCTCCGCGTAGTCCTCGTCGATGAGGCCGACGAGCGTCTTGAGGCCGCGACACGACAGCACGAACTGCAGCGTCAGGCTCGAGCTGTCGCACATGCAGTAGATGAAGTGCGCGGCCTCGAGGCGCACGTCGGGCGAGTGCTTCTTGGCTGTGAGCGCCATGACAACGGGAATGGCGCCGATAAGGCACAGCGTCTCTTGTGCTGAGCTCTCATCGTAGATGAGCTGGGCGGGACGTCAGCTGATGGCTCGAGCGCCGCGGTGACAGCACCACGTACAATGTTGAGCAGGCCTAGCAGCTCAAAGGTCACGGCGTCGGCGCGCGACAGCTCAAGCAGCTGCACGATGGCGAGAGCACCGTGCGCAGACAGGATGACGGCCTTCATCTCGGGCACCTGCGTCATGTACAGCTCCTGCAGGCAGCTCGCAGCGTCAGTGCATGGCATGGACCAGGCCTCGCGAAACTCACGAGCTGGTAGCACGTCTCGATGAGCTCCTCCTCGCCGATGCTCGCATCCTGCAAGGCATCAACGAGCTTGGTGACCTCGGCAGCATTCCGCGCGTGCTTGTCGCGCGCGAGGTTCGACTCTAGATCGGCCTGGTCCGCCAGCTCGCCGTCAATCTCAGCGAAAGGATCGTCATCGTCCTCGTCGTCGCCGAGCCACGAGCGGTTCGACAGGCGGGTGGTGAGCTGCAGCGTTGGCGTCGCGGAGGACGAGCCTGTTGTGGAAAGGTCAGCGGTCTGGCACTTGCCTCGCACATCGTCCACGCTCACCTTCGCTCGTCCCAGTCTTGCCGAAGAGATCCGAGTAGTCCTCGCCACCGCCCTCGCTGTACTTGCTCAGCGTGCGCCGCACCGACTTCCACTTCTCGTCGCTGAGCTTGACGCTGCCTGGCGGGCTGAGCGAGGACATCGGGCTGTCTGGACGGTCGCGGATCGCGGCGATGCTGGGCGACGACAGCTGTCGTACCGGTCGCATCGTGCCACCGGGCGAGCGATCGCTGCCGGAACTGCCACGACGGCCCAGGGCTGGAGCGCCCGACGACGAGCTGCCAGCAGAGCTTAATGCCTTGAGGTCATTGGGGTGGAAAAGCCGTCGGCCGACACTGTGCTGCGCCTGCAGCTTGCGGATGCGCTCGTCGAGGTGGTTTTCCTCGTCGTCAGAGACGAGGTCTGAGTAGTCCTCGACGTCGGCGGAGGCACTGCTCTCGTCGAGCTTCGGCAGGACGGCCGCCGCAGCACGCGGTGATTTGGCCGCCGTGGACGAGCGGCCGCTCGGCCCGGCGAGGGGTCTCCTCGGCGGCGACGCTGGCGAGCTGTCGCGCTTCCGCGGCTTGATCGTCATGAAGTTGTCCTCGTTGCTCTCCGCCAGGTCAAAGTCTGCGGCATCGAGCGCAGGCGACGCAGCAGGCTTAGCTTCAACACGCCGCGCCTCTGCCTTCGTCTTTGCATCTGCCTTTGCCTCGGCCTTTGGCATGCGCTCTTCGGGCTTGTCGAAGGAGCTGATCTTCGTCGAGGAGATGCCCTCCTCAAAGTCATCGTCCCAGTTGTCGTCTGTTGCCTCGGGCATGAGCGCCTTGCGCTGCTCCAGCAGCGGCGCAGCGTGCAGCGGCGGCAGCACCGGCACCACGTTTGTCTTTGGCGAGCCGAGGCTGACCAGCAGGCCCGTGAAGGGCGCGTCGCTGCTCTTCGGCGTGCTGTCCGGGTCTGTGCTGCGCGAAGGAGCAGGCAGGGTGGTGTTGTCGGAAGTCATGCCAGCAGGCAGCGGCCGGCTGACAGAGCGCGCGGTGCGGCGCGTCGGCGTGCGCTGGTGGGGCGCCAGCGATGCGTCCGTCTGGTCCGCAGAGGTAGGCCAGCGTCCGGCGCCGAGTGGGCCGCCAGGAGGCGCGAGCGATGCGGGCTTGATGGTCGAAGCATCAGCGACGGGGCCGCGAGGAGCAAGCGGGCCAGGCGGATCACGCAGCGCCTCGTTCCACTCCTGCACGCTCTTGACGGCCTCGTCATACACCGTCGCCGTGCCTTGTCCGCGCAGCGAGCCGCCCTTGTGCATGCCTTCCAGCTGTCGCCGCGAGTTCATCATCCACGGGTGGCGCAGCAGCTTGCGCGCCGACACACGCAGGTTCGCGTCCTTCTGGAAGCACAGCATCAGAAAGTCCTTGACGACCTGTGCACGGATCTGCATGAGCTGTGCGCATGTCTTCGGCATTCGCTTTCCACGCACCGGACTGGCGCTCTCGGGCAGCGGCGGGCAGTCGTCCTGCACGATGCGGAAGAGCGCAGGCATTGGGTCGAGCTGGTGGTACGGCGGCTTGCCCTCGAGCAGCTCAATGACGACGCAGCCGACGCTCCAGATGTCGCTGGCCGTACTGGCACCGGACTGGTCAATCACCTCGGGCGCCATCCAGTACGGGCTGCCGACGACGGCGTAGTCGGCCATGGCGCCCGTGCGCGTCGCCACGCCAAAGTCGGCCAGCTTGACGCTGCCGTCCTTGGTGGTGAGGATGTTGGCGCCCTTGATGTCGCGATGGATCACACCTTGGTCGTGCAGGTACAGCAGACCCTCTAGCATCTGGCTCACGTACACGCCCACGAGGCCCTCGGGGAACTTGCCGAAGCGCTTGCAGATGTGCTGCAGCGAGCCGTTCTCGCAGTACCTGTGCGCATGCGTGAGTGAAGTGACGAGAGGGATGCACGCGCATCGCTTACTCGAGGATGATGTAGAGATAGTCGCGCGTCTTCTCCGAGCCCTTGTACTTGACGATGTTCGGGTGCTGGCGCAGTGGATGAGCACGACGGCCTGCCGAGGCGAGGCCCGTGCACTCACGTTCAGGCATCGCAGCAGATCGATCTCGGACTGCAAGAGCCATCAGCGACCGCTCTTTTCCACTACACCACCACGTCTCCACTCGACTCACCATGATCTCGCCCAGCTCACTCGCAGGAATGTTGCCCAGCCGGATCTGCTTGACGGCCACTGTCTCGCCCGTGATCCAGTTCAAGCCGCGAAAGACACTGCCGAACGCGCCTCTGCCCAGGCAGTCTCCGAGTTGCTACGGCGCCGCGGTCAGGGAGCCGCTTCGCTACCCGGTGGCACAGCACGGACTCACGTAGTGTCCCAGCTGCGCAAGGGCCGCGCCGCCCGACTGGCTCGTGTCCGACATGCCCGACGCCGACGCCTGGCGTGCCTGCTGCAGCACGGCTGTGGCCGACGTCGGAGAGGGCAGTGGCGCTGCGGCCGCACGCATGTTGGCGCCGCCGCCAGCGCCGAACATGCCGCCGGCAGACGCAGCTGCAGCGCCGGAAAGCGCCGGCGGAGCGCTGTGCTTGGCCAGCAGTGGGGCAGCCGGGTGCGCGGCGGCGCTCGGCAGGCCGCGGCCCGCGAGCGGCCTGGCGTCGCTGCTCTTTGGAGGCAGAGGGGACTGCTGCCTTGGCGCGCGGACGGTAGCGCCAGGACTGGCGGGCTGAGGACTGGCGGGCGAGGCGGCGCGCTGCGGTGTTGGAGAGCCCGAGCGCAGGTCGGTGTCGTTCGCGGCGAAGGGGATGGGTGGGCGGCGCTTGAGAGTCTGGAGCTGCGAGGTCCGCGGCGTGAGCGCGGCAGGTGTGGTGGTTGCGAGACAAGCCGCTGGCGGCGGTGCGGCGTTGGGCAGACAGCACGGGCCGTCGGCTGCCAGACACAGCGGCGACGGGGCAGGGACCGGAGCTGGGAGAGGAGACAGAGAGGGCCGAGCGCAACGCGCGCTCCATCAGGCGCATGACGGCAGAGGCGCGCGCTGCTGCACGTCGGCGCAGCGGGCAGCCGCGCGCCGCACCGCCGCGCCTTGACTCCACGAGCAAGACCCCAGAGCTCGACCTCGGTACGCCGGGCGCTCCACGTCGTCCCTCGCTGTTGCTCGTCCAGCGTTCTGTCGCAAGAGCGGCTGCTGCTCAGACAGCAACACAGCGGTGCAGTCCGGTCAGATGCCGCACCCCGCACGCGCCGCTGCGGTCGGCACGCGCGTGCAGCGCCGTTGGGCATGCTCCGCCGGCGCAGGCATGGCTCGCCGGGCACCTCGCCCGTCTGCGCGTTGCCGGCCTGGAGGTGTTGGTCTCGCCTGCCGCAGCATCCAGCGCGACGAACGCCTCGCGCCTCTGCGGCCGCCAGCTGCCAGACTCACCTCCTTCGGCGGCGTGCTCTCCAGCACCTTCTCGCGCGCCTTCTGCAGGTGATGCTGCGGCGAACCCGACGCAGCAGGTGGTGCTTGTCGCCACGCCGGGCCCGGGATCGTCTGCACCTCGCCCTCGCAGGCCGCAAAGACGTGCGACGCGCCACTCTTGCTGCCGGCGGCGGCGCTGTACGAGGCGTGCGGACTGCGCTGCGGCGTCATGTGCCCGCGAGAGGACATGCCGGCGGCGGAGGATGGGCAAGAGGATCGGGCGCTAGCGTGTGAAAGGGAGGGGGCGGAGCAAACGGCGGAGGAGCGGTGCTCGGCGAGACGCACACCTCAGCGCCCTAGTCCCAGCTCCACTTTCGCCCTGCGCGAGAGACTGTTCGCTCGCCGGTCCTGCTGCGATGACGATGCACTTTGAGTAGTGTGACGTCTGCGAGGAAGTGCGGCCCAAGCATGCTCCTGCTGGGAGCCGAACATGCAGCGGGGCGGTGCCCAGAGCGCAGGGGCGTTGCCGCAGGCGTGTCGTGTGCCGCGCGTCGAGGCTCGTTCCGCCGTCGAGCTTGCACGCACACCCTCTCCGAGTCAAGAGCGCAGCCAGTTGCGCTCAAAATCTCGAGCACGATGATGACTCTTCTTTCGCGAAGTCAAGGCTCGCTGATCGGCAGACGCAGGCACAGCAAGCCACACCTTGTGCCGCGCCCACAGATCGACGTGCCGCGCGCCTCGGCGGCGCAGGAGGTCGCAAGGCGTGGGAGCGCTGCAGGTCGAGACCACCTGGCAGCCATGATCGACGAGTGCGGCACGAGAGCAGTCTATCCTGGGTGACGATCATGAGCAGAGCGATGCTTTCCGCGGCTCTCGGCGTCGGTGATGCGGCCTCCCTTTGCGGCTGCTGCGGTGTCGTGCCGCGTGCCTGGGCGCGGCCGACTCGCCTCGACTTGCTCTCGTCCTTCTCGAAGCGCGTGCGACGCTTTGGCGCAGTCCATGACAGATATGCGAGCCCGCCTCGAAAGTCGAGAGTATGTGCACTAGACTCTGCACATAGCACAAATCGAGTCGGCGATGATCGTCGACGGCGGGATGTGGCATCTCTGCCTGCAGCGATGGGGCAAGCGCGCGGGGTGCGCGCGTGGGGTAGCAACGCGCGGCGGCGCGGAACACCTCCTCTCGTCCGTGCGCTCTGCATGCTGCCGGGCACTCATCCGCCATCACATCACGGAGCAGCGGCCGGGGGGTGCCGGCAGGGGTGGGTGTCACTGCAGTCGCCATGTGCTCAAAAGGGCGGCCGCGGATGCGCATCTCTGCTCCCGACCCCCACGCCCCGCCCCTGCCCTCCGCGCCGCCTCTCTCCGCCGTGCCGCCGCCGTCATGGGCAAGTCCAAGGCCAAGGCCAAGCGTGCCGCTGCCGCCGCCGCCGCCGATGCCTCTGCTGCTCCGTCGACTGCGCCCCTCGCGCTGCACCCGCTCAACACCATCGCGCCCTTCACTGTCCCTCCCGCTCATCCTCCGCCGGGCACCGCAGCACCGCCCATGCTCAGCTACGGCTCCGCACACGTCGTCGGGCAGCTGACCAAGGGCGGCCTGGCTGCGCGGACGTGGGATGCCAGCGCTGCACCCAGCCCGAGCCTGGAGGACCAGAAGCGCGTCGGCACGTGGCTCAAGGAGCAGCACAGCAGTGACGGCCCAGACCATGCCTCGACGACGGCGCACAGCACAAAGCCCACCAGCCCGCGCACGCCTGTCACGAAGCGCTCGACCGGCGACTCGTACTCCAGGGCGCTCCTCGGCGGCGGCGCAAGTGCTCCCCGCGGATCGAAGCAGTGGAGCGCCGATCAGCGCACGCAGCACGACGCCGTCTCGTCTGGCTTCACCAAGTGGCAGGGCACCTCGGCGCCTCTCGTCCACGCGCACGACATGCGCGCCATCACTACGCTCTTCGTACCCGGGTGAGTCAAAGCCCCGGCGTCCAAGGCCGATGCTTCGCTCACCCGGCTTCTCCCCTTCCGCAGTCTCAGCTACGAGCTTCCCATCGAGGCAGTGTACGAGAACCTCCACGGACACCTCTCGCGCTTTGCGCCGCTGTATGAGCTGCGCATCAAGGATCTGTGGCACGAGGGCCCCTGCGAGGGATGGCGCAGAGTGGCATTCGCCTCGTACGCTGTGAGTGGACCTTGCAAGCGGCCGACTGCTGAGACTGATCACGCATCACAGACGCCGCGCTTGGCGCTGCAGGGCTTCAACGCGCGCAACGCCAGTGGTCTTGGTAAGACACTCTGGCTCTCAAGTCTGTCAAAGCCGCTGACCCTCGTCTCCACTTCAGGCCAGACGCTGCGTCTCGAGCTCTCTGGTAAGGAGACCATGCTCGATGTCGAGTGCAGCGGTCCCGTCGACATCACTGCGCTGCGCCATGTGCTCGACCCTCACGGCTCCAGCCCCGTTCCGCTGCCTGCTGCACTGCTCGGCGAGGGCTCGCAGCCCCTCACGGGCCAGGTGCGTGCTACTCTTCTGCATCGAAGATACAAGCTGACGAGATGCATACAGGTGCTGTACGCCATCGCTAGCCTCTTCTCCCCTTGCCGCCTCGAGATGCGCCAGACCGGAGTCGAAGGCACGAGCTCGTGGACCATCGAGTTTGCGAATCACGGCTCTGCCGGCCACTTCCTAATGGTGAGCATTGCCGACGTTCACACGTCCGCGGTGGCACTCCAGAGCTCACTCTCCTTGCAGGCTCTGGCGCAGCTTCCGGAGTCGGAGCCACTGCGCTGCGTTTTCCACCGCTCCTATGCCGAGCGTCAGCAGCCGCGCAATCCTTCTCCTCCCGCTCAGCCTCAGAACACCGCCGTGTCGCCCGAAACGATCAGCGCCAGCAAGGGCGTCAACGCCTCTCTCGACGACCCTTTCGCACAGCATCCTCCAACGACGCCCCGCATCTTACTCGGCGCCGACGAGCCCGAGACCGACTCACCTCCCGCCTCTTCTCGTCTGCCGGGCCTCTTCGTCGCCGGCCAGCTCGCCGTACCTGCGTCGCCGGCGACGCCCTCGACGCCGCCTCTTGACCCGCACATCCGCCGCCAGGACGAGCCGTCGCCGCCGAGCTCGCCCGAGCTGGAGCTACGCACGCCGGGAGGTAGCTCGACGCAGGCTACGAGTCCGTTGCTGCACCACAAGAGCTCGTCGGTGTTCGGCTGGGGCAGCGCCTCGACCATCGACCCGGTGAGCAAGCGGTCGCGCAAACACCGGCCCGGGCCGGTGCTGACGGTCCCTCGCAGTGCGGCCTGTGGTGTGGCACGGTGCCGTTCGAGGTGCGCGACCACCTCGAGGAGCTGGTGCACAACGAGCTTGCGTCGCTGGGCGAGATCGAGGAGATCCGCATCGCAAGCTTGAAGAATCCGACGATCGCCGACCGCCCCAGGGCGATGGCTTTCGTGCAGTGAGTCTGCTGCCGCCGAGCAGAGCGGCGCCGCTGATCGCTTGCGTCCGCAGGTTCGTCTCCGAGGCTAGCGTCGTCGAGGCGCTGAAGCGTCCTCTCAGGATGCTTGGTGGTCATGCTGTTCAGGTGCGCATGTCGTGTGACGCGCCTCGGCCTCTGCTGACGCGCAAGGCACAGCTCAAGCCTCGCGAGCGTCTCCAAATGCGCGGCTCTCCCGATCGCACCGACTCTCTGGCGCCCAACCATCTGGCACTCATGCCTCCGTCGCCCTCGCCGTCATCGCGAAAGGACAACAGCAAGGGCAACACGCCGCGCGTTCGCAACGCGACGTCGCGCAAAGTCTCGGACGCCTCGTCGCACGGCGGACTCGGCCTTGACCTCGGACACATCCCGTACACGCAGGCTCAGCCGATGAAGATGGGCAGGAACGTGCCGCGTGGCCCTGCCGCTGGTGTGAGTGCTCGAAGCTCGCCTCAGCGAGGCGTCGGCTCACACCGCATCTTCAGTGGAAGCAAAGCTACCGCTCCACTCAGGCATCGCAGCGCGGAGGCTGGACGGCCGAGTGAGTGCTTCTGCTCGCACCAGACATCTCTGGGCGCTGACACCTACGTGCAGCCACGCCTCCTTCTCGGCTGCACAGCAGTTCCTCAACGGTCCCCACAGTCCCGACGAGCGCCAGGCCGTAGCTCAAGCGCTCGCGATTGCGCATGCGCAGGTGATGGCCCACCACCAGCGCTTCGAGCACGTCGCTGGACAGACGGCTCACGCTCAGGCGTCGTTCGGCACCGCCATGCCTTTCATGCCGACAACACAGCAGGCAACGAGCATGCAGCAGCAAGCCTGGCCGCCCAACGGCATGATCATCTCTGCCTCGACGCCCTTCGTCGTGCCCTCGACTACACTTGACGCTGCGGCCGCAGGGGGACAGGCGCAGCTGCAGCCGTGGCTAGAGGGCGTGCCGCTGCCCTTCGATGCATCGCTCTTCTACGGCGAGGCGGAGAGCATGAAGACTGAGAAGGTGACGCCTGAGGTGCAGAGCGAGAACCTGCGCCTGTACGCACAGCCCATCGCTATTCCTGCCGTAAGTCGCGCACGACGATGCGTCTTTGCCTCGCTGCTGCTCACTCTCGCGCGCATCAGTGGGCCTCCGATGACTGAGCAGCGCGGCACTGGCTCCTTCTCCCTCCGTCTCTGTCTCGCTCGCAGGTCTGTACATGCATCAGCACCGTCTTGGACCCCTGGCGGGTCGCACAGCAGTCACCTTTTCACCCCTGGCGGGTCCTCTCCACGCTCCTTGATCTTCAGCCGCGCATACCAGTCTCCGTCACCTTTTCCCCTTCCTCTCCTCCCGGACCTCGTCCTCCTCCGGACTTCCCTCGTCCTCCCTCAGCAGACGAGCACGCACAATGACATCTCTTCCTCGCCACCCTTCTCACGCGAAAGCTCAGACGGCGCGGCACGATGAACGAGGTGTTTCTTTTGGACACAGAGAGGTACAGGTACTAGCGGAGTCAGGAGGCGGGAGAAGGGTAGTAACGCGAGAGGAAAGGAGGCGAGATATGGTAGAGGGAGGGAATGAGACGGGAGAAAGCGCGGCGGAAGGCTGGACTGCAGACCGCTCAGTGCTTGAACTGGTCCTCCGTCGAGCCCTTCATGGCCGCCGTCGAGGTGACGCCGCCGGTGACCGTCTTGAGGAGGTTGTCGACGTACTCTGCGCCCGACCACTTCTGGTGCGTGAGGACGTCGCAGCCAATCTCGCGCTCCTTGCGCTGCACGAGCTCGACGTAGGCCTTCATGCCCTCGGTGCTGAAGCCGCGCGCAAACTGGTCGGAGATGTAGGCGTTGGAGTGCAGGCCGGCCAGCGTGATGAACTGCCAGACGAAGCCCAGCTTGCCGAGGTCCCAGACGTAGCTCTTCATCGCCTCGGTCGACAGCTTGGCCGCGTCCCAGTTGAACGAGGGCGAGAGGTTGTAGGCGAGCCACTGGCCGGGCACGGCGGCGCGCACGCCCTCGGCAAACTCCTTTGCCTGCGCCAGGATGGGCGACTTGGTCTCCATCCAGATGAGGTCCGTGTGCGGCGCAAAGGCAATGGCGCGGTTGACGGCGCACTGGGTGCCGCCCTGGTACTGGTAGTAGCCCTCGCGCGTGCGCGGGCCGTCCCAGTCCCAGAAGAACGTCGAGCCGTCGATGCCGTACTTGGTGGCAATCTGGCGCGCCGCCTTGTTCGACTTGTTGGCCGCCTCGGCGAGGAAGGCGTCGGCCTTGGCGGCCTGCGCGCCGCCGCGGTTGCGCAGCTCCTCGGCGACGGCCGTGGTGAAGAGCTTCAGGTTGGCCGCCTTGGTCCAGGCATCCTCGACGGCCTGCAGCGCATCGCCAGACTTGCCCTCGGCCTCGGCCGCGTTCATGACGTCGACGAGCGGCTGCAGGCTCGAGTTGGTCGTGCCGAGGATAAAGGCGTGGTCGCGCTCGTCGACGTTGGTGGTGAGCAGCGTGGCCGCCTCCGAGTCGGTGCGCGCCACGACGAGGTTCTCGACGCCCATGATGTCGTACTGCAGGCGGATGGCGATAAGGCGGTTGATGTGCTCCGAGATGGGCACCAGCACCTTGCCCGCCATGTGGCCGCACTTCTTGGTGCCCGGCGCCTGGTCCTCAATGTGGATGCCCGCCGCGCCCTTCTCGACGAAGAGCTTGGTGAGCTTCATCACTGCCGTCAGGCCGCCGTGGCCCGTGTCGGCGTCGGCGACGATGGGCCGCAGGTAGTCGATGTACGGCGTCTTGGCGCGCTGCGCCGGCGCCATGCCCGTGCGTGCCTCGCGCTGCTTGCGGTCGTGGAAGAGCTGCGCCATGAAGAGGTGCTCGACCTTGAGCGGCACGGTGTTGTAGGGGTAGTCTGCCGCAGAGGGATCAGCTGCGGCTCTGCAACGGCGGGCCGGAGCAAGCACACGCACCGGCAAGGTCCGGGCCGGGCTCGTTGGTGCTGCTGGCCGTGCTGCTGCTCTGCCAGCCGCTGACGTAGACGGTCTCGAGGTACTTTGCCATCTGCGTGATCTGCACGGGGTCGAGGGCGCCGTAGGTGTGGCTCGGCGTGCCGGCGGCGGCGTGCGCCTCGAGCAGCTTCCAGAGCTTCTTGCCCTGCTCATTGCTCGGGTAGGCGATGGGCAGCGTGCCGCGCTTCGAGACGACCTGCTCGGCCGTGTAGGGGCGCTTGGTGCGGGCGAAGCGCGGCGACTGGCAAACGGCAGAGGTGAGCGTGCGGCCTGGCAGTGGAGGTGTATGCGCGGCTCGGTGGAGGCAGCGGCCAGCTCAGGCGCGCCGTGGCTTGGCGCGCGGCCGCGCGAGTGCGGGGTGCGGGTGCATGAGCCGTGCGCCGCCGCGGCCAGCGCGATCGCCGCTGCTGCATGCGCTGCTGGCAGGAGGTGTTCCGGGCTGCCACACTCGAGCAGCAGGCAGACATGCCACAGCATCGCACAGCGGAGCATCGCACGCGTGCACGCGTGCGACTCACCTTCCACCACTGCTTGACGGCCTCGACCTCGGCCTCGAACGTCTTTGCCTCGGTGTCGGCGTTGAAGCCCATGGCGGCGGCGGCGCTCTGGAGCAGCGAGGAGGGAATGCTGGGCGGCTGGTGGGTGGGGTGAGAGCAGGGGCAGCTAAGGGCAAGGGATGCGGTGCTTGCTCGAGGAAGGGAGCGGCTGTCTGGTAGCGGACAGGGGAGAGGGTGGTGGTGGTGGTGCGTTGAAAGGAGGGAGCAGCGGCGGCAGCACGCCGGCAGGGGCGCCCTCTTAAGCGCGGCGAAGGCAGCGCCAGCGGCGCTGGCGGAGCAGGAGCAGGCGGGCGAGAGCGAGCAAGGGCAACGCCGAGCAGCAACGGCTGGCCTGCTGCACCCCGGATCGCGGCATCGAGCGGCATGCACGCGCCGCACCGGCCGGCGAGCAGCCGCGCCCGGTGGAGTAAGAGTTGCCGCACGCTGCTCGCACGACCGGTGCTCCACCTCCCTGCCTCCGTCCCTGCTCGACCCGGCGCCATGACTCGCAGCCCAGCTCTCGCTGCATCGCATTCTTCCCTGTTGCTCGTCTACACCCTCTCTCACTCGCCCTGACTCGACGGCGGAGAGAGCGTCTCGCCATGCCGTCGTCACGCTGCGCCGTGCCGGTGGAGGGCCCCGCATGGCCGAGCCCCTGCCCTGCCTCGGCTTCCTTTCACACCTCGCGCCGACGCCGCTGATGCGCTGCAGATCGCAGCCACGCCTCGCGCAGCCTGGCGCCGCCCGCCTCGTCCGCCTCCGCTTCGTCCGCGCGCCGCCGCTCCCACGTGGCCGGAGCGTGGGAGCGGCCCGTCGCGGAACTCGGGCGAGGCGTGCAAGCCACGTGACGATGCCTCGTAAGAAGTGCGGCTGCTGCTGCTCCTTCTCCACCTCTTGCCGAGCACACGCCTCTTCCACCTCCTCCTGCTCCTTCCTCTCTCCTTCATGGCGACGCCGCTCCGTCTGCTGCGCGGACAGGCCAGCGTGCTGCGTTCGCCTTCGCCATGGCTGGCGCGCAGCCTCTCCTCCGCCGCCTCCGACGTGCTTGCTGCAGCCGAGGCACAGGCTGCTTCTTCCTCGAAGCGGCCCGCCGAGGAAGACGCGAGAGTGCGCAGTGCCTCTTCCTTCCCTGCCGAGCCCGCCTCGAGCGTCATCGATGTGGCAGCCTACCTTGCGCAAGTCAGCAAGGAAGTCGACGGAGGTCGAGGACATGCCGACGAGTCCGTCGAGCTGGCCGAGCTCGACGCTGTCGTTGAGCGCGCCGCACGAAAGTGTATGCGTCGACGGCGGTCCAGACGCACTCCGGCGGGTGAGGTGGATGAGGAACTCAAGCGGGTGGCTACACTGTGGAAGGAGACGTACAGAGAGGTAGCGAAGGCCTTCACGAGGACACAGCTCGGACAGCTGATCAAGCTGGCGGGGATCAAAGGCGCATCGACGGGAGCCAAGGAGATGCTGGTGCGCAAGATCTTACTCAACTACGTCGAGCTTCAAGATCCCACTGCTGCCTCTTCTCTTTCCCATGCGAACCCTTCGCCTTCTCGCGCAGCCTCGAAAGCAGCCGTCGAGGCACATCGACAGACATTGCCGATGCGCAGATCCGAGGCTTGGCTCTTCGCGACCCAGGTGCCGTTTGGCACGGTGCGCAAGCAACTCAGATTGGGAGCGGCCGACGCGCAAGTGCTGCGCGCGGAGATGGGATTTGAGATGATGCTCAAGGCGGCAAGTGATGAGCAGCTGCAGAAATTGACGAAGTGGCTGGAGGAGTGGAAGTCTGTGAGTTCTGCTTGCGAAGCTGCGACGGGCCGCTCGAGGCGAGGCGAGCATGACTGCGCATGCTGACGAGCGTGAACGTCAGACGATCACTCGCACCACCATCACCCTCTCCTCACTCTTCGCTCCGAACGTCGCACGCCCCGACGCCATCCCCGTGCGCGTACTGCGCGACATCTGTTCCGCGTCCGACTGCTTCCTCACCAACGTCACGCTCGAGTCTGAGCCAGACGTCGACGGCGCCTCGCACGAGCCCAGCGTGCGCATCGATGCGCTCACACCGAGCTCACACCAGCGTGCGCTCTCTCTCCTTCGCGCATGGGCCCATGACGCTGCGAGTCAAAGGCTGCTGTTGGCGTACGAGCCTAGCGCGGCCGAACAAGAACTGGCTCTACCGCTGCACGAACCCACGTACGCCTTCATCCCGCACGCGGCTGTACAGCCAGTGCCGCCACTCAGTCGGCGCGAAGGCTTGACGTGGCGCATGACACGGCAGTACAAAGCCTGGGAGCTCGGCAATGCCGCGCCGCCACGACAGTTGAGGAAGGTGCAGGATGAGCAGGCGATGGCAGAGGTGTGGAAGAAGCTGGACGCAGCTGAGGAGGTCGAGGTGAGTCTGCGGCGTAAGATACGAGCGTCTAGGCGCGTCTCGCTGAGCTTGGTCCTAGCTGCAGGACGCCTCCTACACGCGTGAGGTCCACTTCGGGCACTTCCTCTACTCTTCCGACTCTGCCACCTCCCTCCTCCAGCCTCCGCTTTCCGGACAGTGGGCGCTCGCTCCAGCGCTTGCCGAGCTCGCAAGCGAGCAAGTGGCGCCGCTCTTCCATCCTGCGCATCCGCCCTTGGTACTGAGTCTCGCGCGCTCTGCACACGTGCCCGCACTCGATCCGAACATGGGCCTGGGCGCAAGGAAGTCGTCGCAGCGACTGCAGCTGGCCAGATTGACGTATAGAGATGAGCAGGGCAAGATGCTCGTGGTGGACGTGGAGCAGCCGGTTCCGGAAGCGTTCGAGGAACAGAAGGCGAAGGCCGCAGCGACGTCTGGATCATCGACGAATGCTTCGCAGGATGACGAGATCACCGCCCGGTGGGCTACCTCCTCCGCACCGCAAAACGACGCCAAGGCCGATCCGCTCGATGAACTCGCAGACGTGCTCGAGGGCATGCTGCGCGATGACCCGTTCGACGAGGCAGCATCGTCAGGCACGACGTCCGATGCAACAGCTGCGAAGCGCCAACGACCTGCACATGCGGATCTGCTGCAGACGTACTGGCGGGTGGCAAGGGAGGCGGACGTGCTGGTGCCTGATTCGTGAGTCGCCTTGATGCACAGCTCTTGCGGTGCGGCGCGCTCACGTCGTCAACGTAGGCCGATCGACATGCGCCTCATCTCGTGCGCTGCGGTGCCGCTGCCTGCGGAGACGGAGATGGACGTTGCAGACGCACTGGGAGAGTTCGTCGAGCAGTGGGCGCAGCTGGTGAAGCGGTTCGACAAGTAAGTCCAACCGACTTGCAGCTGCGGTCGACTCCCGTGGCTGACCACTCCTGGTTCTCAGGAACGCGGCGACCAAAGCGCAAGCGCAGCACACTGCTCCTCCAGTCCCACTCTCACACGAGGTCAACCCCATCGTCCCCTCCGCCCTCGTCCTCTCAAACGGCACGACACTGCAGCTGCAAAGCGCAGTGTCTCTGTCGCGCCACGAACTCGTCTTCTCCGCGGCGACGCTGCGCATCGACGGCGTCATGGCCGACGGCGACTCTGCGCCGCGCCAAGAGGCCTCGCTCGTCCTTGACGCGGACTGTGCGTGGGACCAGACGGCGATGCTCATCAAGGACGTCCTTGATGGACAGTACAGGACGCTGCGCGCTCGGTGAGCGTGTCGGCGACAGCGGACGGGCATGCGATGGACGATGCTCCTTGCGAGAGCTGCAAATGCAACGCCATCATCGCCTCGCGGATCGACCTCAGCAGCGAACACATGCCTCGAGCACCGTAGGCGTGGGACAGTGCTTGGCGGCGGCTGATGAGGCATGCACGTGATGGACGGTGCGGTGGAGAGAAACGCCAAGCCCCAACACCCGTGCCAAGCGCTGCGAGATGCGTGCATGCGCTGTTCGTGGGAGCAGCTGCGTGCCAAGAACGTGGGTTGTGCGGCGCGCGGAGCGTGCATCAGCGCCTTCGAGGGGGGCGCGAGACTGAGCACCGGCGCGGGGGCGGCTTGAGCGGCCCGCGCCCGCCTGCTGAGAGATGATGACAAGGGGAGTCGCGAACGGCGAAGAGGAGGAGACGGAGCTCCGGCGCTGCCGCGAGCACGAAGGCGGAGTTGAGGCGCGGCAGAGCGGTGCCGGGGCACGAGAGGAGAGGAAGCCGCCGCCAAGGCTGGCTCCCCGGACGTGCCGCTGCGTCAGGCACGCCGCCTGTCTGCCGCGGCACAAGAGGCATCTCGCCAGTGTGGGCAGCGCCCATTGCGTCAACCCTCCGGCGTCGGCAGCGCAGGTGCAGCCAACGCGGCGATCGCATGGCTCCTCTTCTCGCCCGCGCTCAGCCCGCGCAAGGATCGCTGCTGCGAGCCACGAAGCTGAAGCACAAAGCGGTGTGCGCGCGGCGTGCGGGCTGCTGTGTGCCGAGCTCGGCTCAGGGCGCAAATGCGGCGAGCGTGTACCACGGCAAATGCTGACACGGCCGGCGTGACTTGAGTGCGTGCGCGCTGCCGCGGCCTTCGGGCTCCCGCCTCTGGCAGGCGCCGAGTCGGGACGCGCGGCGTGGCAGGCGCACACTGGGCGCGTGCCGCCAGATCGCCGTGGTCTTGGCACGGCGGTGCCGGCTGGGCGAGCCAAGCCTTGCGCCGCGCAGGCAGCCGAGCAGCCGGCCGCGGTGGATGCGTCTCCAGCACCCAGAGGCGCGAGGCGGCAGCCCTCAGAGCGCGCAGCAGCATCGCAGCGCACCTCATCCCGCCCCCACCGCCTGCCGCCGCCGCCGCTCTCGCCCACCACCAACGCCAAGCCGTCGCGGCGCCCACTCCGTCCTCCGCTCCACCACCGCTCGCCGCACACTCACACGCCCCGCTTCACCACCGCGCCCTCTCCACAGCCCCAGACTCAACCTCCCACCACCACCACCACCACCTTCTCTCACCTCGCCCGGCGCGTCTCCACCCCGCGCTCGGCCATGTCGAATCATCTCAGTCCCTCTGCGCGGAGCGACTTCAGCGCCTCCTCCTCGCACCTCTACAGCAGCAGCAGCAGCAGCTCGCTCGGCGCCTCGCCCGCCGGCGCGCCCACGATGAGCACCGCCGCCAGCTCGACGCACTCCGACAGCGAGGACTCGCCGCGCCGCGCCTCGCCCGACGCCGCCAAGAACACGCTCTGCCAGTGGGACGGCTGCGGCGACGCATACAGCGACGCAGAGGAGCTCTACCGCCACCTCTGCGACGACCACGTCGGCCGCAAGAGCACCAACAACCTCTGCCTCACATGCAAGTGGACCGGCTGCGACGTCAGCTGTGCCAAGCGCGACCACATCACCAGCCACCTGCGCGGTGAGTCAGACAGATGCACGCGGCTGGGCCGACATTGTCGCCGGCGCAGTTGCCCGCATGTCTCCATGCTCATCATGACTCCACGCAGTGCACACGCCGCTCAAGCCGCACTCGTGCGATGCATGCGGCAAGACGTTCAAGCGGCCGCAGGACCTCAAGAAGCATGAGCGCATCCACACCGAGGCGCACCAGATGGCACAGGCGGCGCGCCAGAAGGGCCCGCACTCGTACGGCATCGCCGACCCCGTCGCCTACAACGCCTTCCACCTCGCCGCCGCACAGGCCAGCCAGCCGGGCGCCACGGGCCCGGCGCCGAGCTTCGGCTACCCGTTCATGGGCGGCTACGCGGCCGGCGCGCCGCCGCAGCACCGCTTCTCGCATCCCGTCTCGCACCACTCGGCCGTCGGCTACCCGGCGCTCAGCAACCACGCCACCGCTGTGTGGGCGCAGCAGCACACGCCCGGCATCTCGCCCATGGGCACGCAGCACTACGGCGCCGGCGGGCCGAGCTACTTTCAGCACGGCGAGATGAAGCCCGGCTCGTACCTGCACTACGCGCCCGAGCGGCCCAAGCACGGCGACGATCCGACGTCGTACATGGGCCTCTCGCGCGGCGCCGCCGGCCAGAAGCGCTCGTGGGAGGACACGGTCGACGTCACGCGCGGCTTCTTCAACGACGTCGGCAACAAGCACATGCGCCCGACGTACGACGCCAACATGGCGCAGCGCCTCGAGCACACCTTCGCCAACGGCATCGACGACGCCTCGCTCGCCGCGCTCTTCTCCTCCGTCGACGGCCATGGCGCTCCGCCGCAGTCGTACGCCGGCCATCCGCACGCCCACCAGGCGCAGCAGCCGTCGCAGCCGGCCGCCAGCGCGGCCACCTCGGCCGCGCTCAACGCCCTCCTCGCGCAGAACACCATGGCAGGCTCGCAGCACGCCGGCCGCATGTCGCTGCCCGACTCGTTCAAGAAGACGGACCTGGCCGAGCTCAACGCCTTCCTGCTGCAGCTCGGCCACAACGCCTCGACTGGCCTCGCCGCCGCCACGGCCTCGTCATCGTCGGCCACGCCGAGTGTCGCCGCCGCGACCAACGGCAGCAGCACGGTGCACACGCCCGCCAGCCACGCCTCGAGCGAGCCGTCGAATCCGTTCGACATGCAGAACCTCAGCCAGTACGGCCTCAGCGACATCCCCGGCTTCGACGAGAGTCTCTTCAACTTCTCGGCAGGCACGCCCGACGCTGGCGTGGCGCAGCAACAGCCTTCGCACCCGCAGTGGCAGAATGGTCGTCCCATCGCCCAGCTGCCCTCGCGCGGCCTGCAGCATGGCAGCACGCAGTACCCCTCGGCAGCGATGTCCGGCTACAACGGCGCCGACAACGTCTCATACCCATCCTTCGACCGTCTGCGCGCCTCGCACGGCCACACGCTCGTGCCGCAACTGGCAGCCAAGGACATCGGCGCAGCCAACTACCGTCGCGTCGAGGCGCTGACGCGTGCCGCGCCGCTCGATGTCGCCCGCAGCCTCGAGGTGTCGTCGGTGCGCGACGTCAAGGCCGAGGACAGTGATGATGAGATGACGGACGTCGAGGCTCGCAAGCCCAGCACAAGCTCGACGCGCTTCTCGCCTCGTGGCGCCTCGGTCGAGTCCTCGGAGACCAGTCCGCGGGCAGCGAGCCACGGTCTCTACCGTCAGCTTCCGGCGCTCAACGCTCACCGTGGCAGTGCGGCCAGCATCAGCTCGATTCTCTCCACGTCGACGACGCGTGCCTCGCACCGTGCCACGCCGTACTCGAGCTCGATGCGTCTGAGCGGCAGCATCAGCTCGCACGGCGCCGCAAGCAGTCTAGGCTCGCACTCTCCCTCGCCGCCTGCTTCCACGGTCGATGAGGATGAGCGTCCGTCTACGTCTTCATCGACGCTGTACCCGCGTCTCGGCTCCGTCGAGCCTTCCGGCTCCGTGTCGGACATCGCCGACGACGTTGCGGCGCTCGACGTCGGCGCATCCATCCCCGTCGATGTGCGCATGCAGCATGTGCGTCTCATTCGCGACCTGCTCGTCGCCCTCAACTTCCCCGAGCGTGCTCGCGAGATGGCTGCTGCCGCGGCCGCCACACGTCCCGCATCGCCCTCGACCAAGCTGGCGCCTCTGCGCCTCAACACCTCGACGGCGGCGGCAGCGGCGGCGGCGCACGACGAGGCGGAGGGATCGGACGAGGCAAAGACGCCGACGCTGGCGCCCGTGGAGCTGGCGGACGACAAGGACGAGTCGGAGCAACGCCGCCTGCCTGCCATTGCAGAACTGCTGCGCTCGGTGCCGCCGGTGTCGCGCGATGGCAACAACCCGCTGGCGGGCCGGCCTTACATGGACATCGACGTCTAAAACAACGTCTTTCCCACATCCGCCTCATGCTTGGCTCGTCTGCTATCCATCGCAATCTCCGTCGTCACCGCCTCGGCATCGCACCCGCCGCTCTCGTCTTCCGTCACCGTTCCCGCACGCCCGTTGTCTGGCTCTCTTTTTCCTGCTCCGGGCCTGCCCCCCTCATGTACAACGCTCTCTCCACTCTCTGTTTGTGCTCGCTGCCTCACTCTCTCTCGCTCCGCTGTCTCATGGTATTGGAACCTACACCGCCAGGCTGGCTTCGCCGCCTCGCAACCTGTCTTGTCATACCTCTTCTCCGTGCGAGATCAGATGCTTGACCAGCTCATCACATTCGTTCAGAGTGACCAGCAAGCCGCGCGAATGAAGCACAGGCCCGCTCAAAGCCCAATGCCGCTGTCGACGCTCCCTCTTCGCCCTCTTCCTTGTCGCGCCACCGGCTCGTTGGCGCCAAGGGAAGTATACCCGGCCGCTCCCTCTGCTCGACGCAGAGGGGCGAGCTGCCATTGTCCCGCCGACGTGAGCGAGAGCAAGCGTTGGGCGCCGGCTGGTGGTCTTGCCGCTGCCGCGTCTGGCGAGTCGGACGAGGTCGCAGCGACGGACGAGGAGAGATGGAAGGAGACCCACTCTCCTCCTCCTCCTCCTCCCGGCGCAGCATAGCGCACAGTCACGTCGTCAAAGCCGATGAGCGATGCCGATCCGTCGGCTGCGGCTGCGTCTGCCTCTGCGTGCAGAACGTCTGCGTCTGCCTCCTCGCGGCGCGCAGCAGCAAGGGGCGCGAGAATGACGCTGCCGACGCTATCGCGCGATGCATACGAGACGCATACGTGCCGTAGCGGTGCATCGAGCTGCAGTGTTCCCAGCGTCCACCTGGGACTCGGCTCGGGCAGCTCTTCTTGCGAGAGGAAGGAGAGGGAAGCACAGCGAAAGCCCGCTGCGTCGACGTGCGCATCCGTGGCGACGACGGAGCGAGGGGCGGCAGCTTCGGAAGAGGAGGCGGCGTCGATCAACAGAGAGACGTCGTGGCAGCGGAACAGCTCGATGCTGGAGGTGAGCAGACGAGTGCGGAGCTCGATGGCTAGCGAGCCACTCTCATCTTGCACGAGTTGGAGCAGGACTGATTTCAGCTGTGCCACAACGAGAGAAGGGAGGGAAAAGAGGGGGGGG
>NW_020312019.1:156796-163781 GCF_003144115.1 Tilletiopsis washingtonensis
GGGGGCACTCACAAAGCGAGAGCTTGGCAAAAGGCAGGCCTTGAAGACGAACGCTTCGTCGAGGAGAAGAAGTGGAGGCACAGCCGTCGAAGAGGAGCGTGGTGCTGCTGCCCATGCGAGCCAGGAGAGCATCAGCCTCAGACGGCGTCGATGAGGAGGATGCTGCATCGCCTGTGTCTGCGCTTGCGTCGGCTGGACGACGCATGAGGACATATGCGCCATCGGCTGCGCATGGCAGTTGCGAGGGAGAGAGCGTGTCGCCCGCCAAGGAAGCGGAGGAGGCGCGGGCTGCGTCGCTGAGGCGCAGCGTGCGCAGCGTGCGCAGCGGCCGCGGCTGGGCGACAGTGACGTTGAGGGGCTGCATTGCTCGGATGCGAGACTTGTGCTTGTGCTTGTGCTTGTGCTTGTGCTTGTGCTTGTGCGTGGTGGTGGAGGAGCGGAGGCAAGCGAGAGAGGAGAGCGAGCACGCCGCGCGCGGTGCGCTCCCCCGCCACCGACAAGCCAACGCCCGGCCGCGCGCCGCCTCCTGGCGCGCGCACGCTTCTCGCACAGGCCATCTGTCTGGGGGGCGAGGCGAGACGGGAGGGCACCGGCTACGAGCGGCGGCAGCCGAGTCTCTCCGTCCTCGGTCCACAGCGGCGTCCATGCGAGCTGCTTCTCGCTGCAGCAAGGCGGCAGAAGAGGCGTGGCTCGCCCAAGTTTGAGCTTCACGCGCGCGCACCAGGGCAAGGCTGATGAGGGGTGTCGCTCGCGGTCAATTGCTACAGCGTCGTCACGTTCGTCTCGCACAAGGGTACAAATGGCCCACGCCTAGGCGGGTATACAGGGCTGCACCAGTGGCCCATGTGGCCGCTGCCGTGCAAGCTGCGGCATGGACAGGTGTTGATGTGCTGTGTGTGGGGGGCGACGGCCTTACACCTCTCCAATGATCTCCTCCTCGGCCGCATCCGGCACTCTGCGGCGTCTCGAGCGTTCGCGCTCCTCTCGCTCCTTGCGCCGCTCCAGCTCGCGCCTCTTCTCGCGCGACATGCCGCTCGTCGCTGCCGAGGCACTCGTGCTCGCGCGCGCCACGCTCGGCGCTCGGCCCGCCGCCGCGGCAGGCAGGGCCGATGCGCTCGAGGCGTTGGAGGAGGCGCGTGGCCGATTGTGGCGCGCAGCCGCGGCGTGGCCGCGCGAGATGATCTCGGTGACGGAGGGCAAGTCTCCCTCGGACTCTTCGCCGTGCGAAGAGTAGCCTTTGCCGGGCGTCGAGCTCTTCTGTCGTGCTGCTGCGCAAGTCGGCGCCGGCGTCGCGGCGGCCTCTTCCTCGTCGCCCTCGTACACAATCTCTTGCCCATCCTCGCCACGCTCCACCGTCTCCGATCTCTCCTCCTTCTTCCCTCCCGCCGCTGCCGCCGCCGCCGCAGCTTCCAGCTTGGCCTGCAGCGCTCCCGCGCGCGCCTCGATCTTGGGCGGCGGCCCCGAGAGATCCACGCCCGTGGCCGCGCCGTACTTCTTGAGCGACACGGGCAGCCGTCGTGCGAAGGCGGCGTCGAGCAAGGCGGGACGAGCACGTTCTTCCACGTGCCACTTCTGCTTGACTTGCTTGCGGTCGCGGTCGGGAAAGAGGCGCGAGATCATCTCAAAGTCACTGCCCCATTGCGAGACGGCCTGGATGAATGAAGAACAGCAAGGCGTCAGCATGTGCCGGCGTGCAGGCCAGAGGCGCAGCGCGGAGGTGGGAAGACGACGAAGAGACACGCACCTTGTAGAACTTCTGCGTCTCGTCTGCATCCCATCGTCGCACGCCCTTTCGCTTGCCGCGCGTGGCGCTGTTGACGAAGCGCTCCCGCTCGTTCTCGTCGACGTACTCGTGCACCGTGTCCGCATGCGCGGCGGCCAGATCCGCCTCGAGCGACTGCTCGTCGAGCACAATCTGGCCGTCGACGATGCGCGTCTGCACTGCAAAGCGGTTTTCGCGCAGCGAGTGATGCGTCGAGGCGGCAGAGACGACGCTGGGGGCGGCAGACGCGTCCGAGTCCGAAGAGTGCGTCGAGTCATGACTGCCTTGTCGAGCCGGTGCTGCAGCGCGTGCGTCCTCGTCGTTGGAGGAATAGTCAGAGTTGGAGACGACCTCTTCCGCATCGTCCTCTGCTGCCCCAGCGGCTCTCTTCAGCATCTTGCGTTCCTGCGCCTCTGTCGGCTGCACCATCTCCGCATCCTCCTCCGGCTCTCTGCCCTCCCTTCTCGCGCGCTGCAGCTCCTTCCTGCGTGCGTCGAGCTGCTTCTTGTACGTGCGACGCAGCTCGAACGTCCGCGGTCCCGGCATGCCCGCACGATGCTCCGGCACGGCAATCTCGCCCATTCTCGTATTGTCGCGATCGAGACGGAGATGCGATGCATCTTGGCCTGCTTCCTTGAGCGCCTCCAGCTCGAGCTGATACGCCTGTTCATCATCGCTGATCGTCGTGTGATGCTGCTCTCTCGGCACGCGAGGCTTCTTGACGCGGCGAGGAGCACGCGGCGCTTCCTCGCCAGACTCGTCGTTCGCCGAAGGGTGCGCCTCCATCCATTCTGCTCGTGCAACGTCGTACTCTGCTCGTGCGGCGCGTGCGGCAGAGGTCCACTCGGCGCGCTCGTGCGGCGGCAGAGCTCGCCAGCGCTCGGCGATCTGGGCAGCCTTGAGTGCAGGCTGTTGCGCCTCGTCGCCTTGGTGGAGCTGCGCCGCTTCGTGACGCACGTGGCTCGAGTAGCGCAGGTATGCCGAGAGTGGCTTGCGTGGCTCTCCCTCCTTTAGCTCTCTTCGCGGCTTGCGTTTGACCTTCTCCTTCTTCTTCCTCTCCTCCTTCTTCGTCGCAGCTTCCTCCGCCTCCGTTTGCGCCGCCTCTTCCCAGCCCGGGTTGGCCTCTTTCCACATCTCCAGCTCCCTCTCCCACGCTGCCCGCATGTCGCTCGCCTGCTCTTCCACCGCACTCTTGACGCCGCTCGGCAGATTGCGCCATTCGGCGCCCAGCAGCTTGCCTAGCTCGCCCATGCTCAGCTGCGGCTGTTCGGCGCGCAGAGCGGCTCGACGTCCCTGCGAGTAAAGCAGGAAGGAACTCAGCGGCCGTTTTGGAGCTGCATCGGGCAGCAGACGACGACGTCGCTTCTGAATGCCCTTCTTGCGCTTCGGCTTGTCCTGCAACGTCTCCGCCTCCGAGCCGCTTGCCTCGTCGTCATCGTCGGCAGCGCGAGAACGCGTACGCTTCTTGCCTCCTCTGCGAGCGGTCGAGGCATCGGCGGCAGGGACGAACTCATCCGCCGAGTCCGACTCTTCACTGCGCCGCTCGTCCGCCGAGTCCGAAGCCGCTTCATCCTCGCTCTCTGCTTCCGACGCCGTTGGCGCACCAGCTGCGGCGGCAGCCGGGCTGCCGGCGCGCCGCGGCGAGGCACCGCGCGTACTTGCTGAGCCGGAACGAGGGCGAGGAACAATGACTGCGCCGACGGTGTTGCTGGCGCGAGCACGAGGGCGCGGTCGACAAGTAGATGATGATGCGGATGCCGATGCATTCGAGGCATCCCCACTCGTGGAAGGCGCACGCAATTGACGGCCCTGCCAAGGCGGCGGCATCTGCGCTGCGTCAGATGCCGCGGTGGCGTCCGTCTGAGGCGGCAGGATGGAGGAAGCGCGTGCGCGCGCGCGACGAGAGGCAGGGCTCGGCTCGCTGGCGCGAGGAGCAACGGCGGGCGAGGCAGTGGGAGGAGGAGGAGTGTGCATCTCTTCGTCGGATGCCTCGTGGACGTCGGCGCTCGAGGAAGCTGCGGCCGCTGCGGACGGCTGCGCACCGAAAGTGCCGCTCCCACTCGCACTAGCGCTCTCCTTGTCCCCGCCCGGCGCCTGCGTCTTCGCCTGTGCCTCTTTCTGCGCAGGCGCAGGCGATGCCGCAACGGCCCGACGCGGCGTCGGCGCAGGCGAGGCGCTCGGAGTCCTACTTGCTCCACGCGCTCCGCGCGGCGCTGGACTGGCAGACGGGCCACGAGTGAGGCTTGCGGGTGCTTGAGAGGGGATGATACGGTGCTGCGCGGGCGCAGGCGCAGGCGAGGCAGAGGGTGCGCGCAGGAGCGACGACGTGCTTGGTCCCGCTGTAGCGGCAGCGGCAGAGGCAGCAGCGCGCGAGCCGGCAGAGGGCGGCACGGCGCTGCCCGGCCTTGGCGCGCCGGCGGCGCCGCGCGCGGCGAAGGGCATCGAGGCGCCCGCCTTGCGCGGCGTGGCATACGACGTCGTCTTTGTGCCGCCTGCTGCGGCGCCAGGTGCCGGAGTGGCCGAGGCGCGCGCACGCACCGCGAGGCCCGCCGTGGGAGCGGGCGTGGCGGAGACGCGAGAGACGCTGGCGGCGCTGCTGCTGCTGCTGGGCGCGCCGAAGGAGGCGGCCGGCGGAGGAGAGGGCGAACGCACGGGCGGCAGCAAGGCGGTGGCGCGGCGAGGCTGCGACGGCGGCGGTGAGGCGTGTGCAGTGGGTGTGGGCCGCGGCGGAGAGGCGGCGCGAGAGGAGGACGCGGGCGCGGCCAGACGGAGCGGCGCAGCGGCGTGGCCTGCTGCCGTGCTGCTGCCGCTGCCTGCTACCGTGCTGCTGCCGCTGCCTGCTGCGGCAGTGCTGGGTGCCGGCGACGCAGAGACGGAGAGGCTGGCGCGCCGCGGCGTCGCTGCGGCGTCGGCGCTGCCGCTGCCGCTGCCCAAGCCCGCCGCGGCCGGCGCCGCAGCGGCACTGCCGCCCGCGCGCGGCCGGCTGGCGAGGGCGGGCTTGAAGCGCAGCGCGCCCTTTTCGACGCGGCTCATGGCCTGAGAGATCGAGGAGGTGTGGTGGTGAGAAGTGGAGCGGCGCGTCAGGGAGCGGCGCCGAGGCGACTTTTGGCGCGCGCCACGCCGTGGGAACAGGCGCAATTAGATTGCGGGCGCGCGCATCGCTCCGCCTCGCGGCCGCACGGCGCGAAGCTTGGTCGCCTTCCTCCATCACTCATCATGCCGCCTCGCTCCACCCGTCGTTCAGCAGCAGCAGCCGACGCTGCCGCAGCACCGACTGCTGCCGAGCCAGAAGCGGCTGCCGCATCTTCCTCCAGGCCGGCCAAGCGGGCGCGTGTGTCGCGCTCCAAGGCCGAGGCTGTCGAGCCTGCTACGGTCGCCGAGGAGCCAGTCGAGGCTCCTGCTCCACCAGCAGGGGCAGACGCACCGCCTGCTGGGGACTGGCGGGGGCTATCAGGTGAGGAAGCCAAGGAAGAGCCGCCAGCTCCTGCGTCCGACGTGCCACCTCCTCCCGCCTCGCCGCCGCCTCCGCCAGCAGACGAGCTGCCACCGCCGCCTCTCGACGATGTCCCACCTCCTCCCGCCTCGCCTCCACCTGCGCCTCTCGACGACATCCCACCTCCACCCGCCTCTCCACCACCGCCGGCAGCGTCCGCTGCGCCGCCGCCGCCGCCGCGCGAGGCAGAGGTCGACGAGGCAGCCATCGAGGGCGCAGAGTACTGGCAGCGCCTGGCGCAAGAGGAGCAGGCGGCAAAAGCGGCGGGCAAGCGCAGCAGCAGTGACGTGTATCTCGACACGGTGAGTCCGCACACGCCCACGCGCGAAAGACAGAGGGCGGCACAGCGGGCACAGCGGGATAGGGGGGCAATAGTGAGATAGTAGGGAGAGGGGATCAGCGGCAACAGCGGGTACAGCGGGCAAGAAGCGAGGCTTACAGTCAAGGGAGGAGAGAATGCGCCCCGGGCTTGCGAGTGGGCGCATGCATGTTGGCGCGCGGCTCTGCCAATAGGGTGCAAGGCAGATGCAGACGAGTGGGGGGCAGCAGGAGCCGCAGTGTTCGTGCAGGCAGCGCGAGAAAAGAGACGGGCAGAGAGTGATTGAGCAGCTCGAAGAGAGCGGAGACACTCGCTGTTTTTGCTTGCAGGGAGGAAGACGAAGGACACGACAGCCTTGAGTGTTTGCTTTTGTCGGCAAGGAAAGCAGCGGAGCTCTAGTCATCAGTGGCGCCAGAGGCGTGTGTAGCGACGAGCTAGCCTCCTACCCTTCCCGCTCTCTCTCTCTCTCTTTGCCATTCCACTCTTTGCTCATCCCTGGCGCCCTCTCTCCAGATCAACCGGCCACTGCTCGACTTTGACTTTGAGAAGCTCTGTTCCGTCTCGCTGGCCAACCAAAACATCTACGCCTGTCTCGTGTGCGGCCGCTACTTCCAGGGGCGCGGGCGCTCGTCGCATGCCTACTTCCACGCCGTGGATGTGGGACATCGCGTATTTCTGAACCTGGGCAGCGCAAAGGTACGTGTCGTGCCTTTGTTGAGAGCGTGGAGGTCAGAGGAGAGAGAGTCTGATTGCGAGAATTGCCCCCCCCCCCCCACCGCGGACAGGTGTATATCCTTCCCGACTCGTACGAAGTGCACTCTGCCGCGCTCTCCGACATTCTCTACCTCCTGCATCCCACCTACACGCGCGCCTCGATTGCGCGTCTCGATGCCCCCGACGCGCGGCCTTCGCTGGCCTTGGGCGCCACGCCCTACTTGCCCGGCTTTGTCGGGCTCAACAACATCGTCGGGCATAGCGACTACATGAATGTCGTCATCCAGGCGCTGGCGCACGTCAAGCCACTGCGCGACTATCTGCTCTTGGGAGGCTTTGAGGATGCGGCGCCGCTCGAAACGACAGACACGGCGGGCCTGCGCCAACTGGCGCACGCCAGCGAGCTGGTGAAGCGCCTGGCGCTGCTGGTGCGCAAGCTCTGGAATCCGCGCGCCTTCAAGGCCCAAGTGTCGCCGCACGAGTTTGCGCAGGAAGTGACAAACGTCTCGGGCGGCAGGTTTCGCATTACTCAACAGGCCGATCCCGTCGAGTTTCTCGGATGGCTGCTCAATCGCCTGCACATGGATCTGGGCGGCAGTCGCAAGAAGTCCAGTGAGTCGTTTGCTTCTCCTCGATGGCCCCCCTTTGTGCACAACACGCGAGGAGAGCAGCTTGGCCGACGACTCACAACGCCCCT
>NW_020312019.1:164001-166424 GCF_003144115.1 Tilletiopsis washingtonensis
CCCCTTCTTCCCCCCGACTGGCCCCCCATGCCCGTGGGGATTGGTGCTTTGCCACACACACAAGCTGACTCCGCGTCCAACCGCTGTTGCCGTGTGCACACACACACAACAAACAGAGATCCAAACTTCGCACTCTCCCTTTTTCCTTCTCGCCCTCGACCTTCCCGCGCCGCCCGTCTTCCAGTCGGTCATCGAGAAGAACATCATCCCACAGGTGCCCATTGCCCACGTGCTGGCCAAGTACGACGGCGTCTCGTTCCAGGAGGCACGCGGCCTCATTCGGCGCTACAAGGCCACACGCCTGCCGCCGTACGTGGTGCTGCACTTTCGCCGCTTTACAAAGAATGCGTTTGTCGAGGAGCGCAATCCGACCATTGTCAACTTTCCCATTACGGGCCTCAACATGCGCGACTGTGAGTTGGCTTTCCCGTCACGCCAGGGTGGGGCTTACGGCAGAGAAGGTGCCCCCACTTTCGCTGATTGCCTCTCTCTCGTGTGTGCTCCCCCTTGGCACACACAGACGTGGACGACGAATCGCTGGCTCCGCTGGGCGCCATGTACGATCTCGTCGCCAACATCACGCACGAAGCGACGGCGGGCACGGTGCGTGAGGCCTCGGTCTTCCGCGCCCAGGTGCACACGCGCACCGACGGCCCGCCGCTCGGCTCGCCGGCGGAGCGCGCGCGCGCAAAGCGGGAGGCAGAGGAGAGGGGAGAGCGAAAGGAGGAGGATCAGCAGGAGGAGAAGTGGTTCATGATGCAGGATCTCATCGTCGAGGATGTGAATCGCCAGATGCTCTTCTTGGGAGAGACGTACATCCAGGTGAGTGCCCCTCGCGCGGAGAGAGTGGGGGTTAGACGATGGCTGCCCTTTTGCTCATTATTCCTCCCACTCACGCCAGATCTGGGAGAGGCGAGGCGCGCCGGCGGAGGTGGAGCGCCTGGCTCGCAGCAGCAGGCAAGGCAGCTCGAGCAAGGAGGCCAAGGCAGCGCAGTAAGGCCGGCGCGGGCAAGGCATGAGAGGGGAGGGGTGGGGGTGAGCAATGATGCATGGCGCGTATGCCCTTTGGAAGCCGAAGACGTTGCGTTGTGTGTCGGTGTGTGGAGCGCAAGGCGTAGGCTGCACCTCTGTACAGGCGAGGCAGGGCGCGCAGCGTGGGGCACAACGGCGGCGTGGTCGTGGGCGTGGGAACGGGGGCCACGCCGCATGCACCGAGCGGGGCGCTGGCGGATGCGGAGTGGCGCAGCTTGGGCGTGGCGCGGCAAGCGCTGTGGAGCCGCGCGCGTTGGCTCGTTGCCTTGCCATCTCCATCATCCCTCCGTTTGCTGCGCCAGCCTGTCCTTTCCAGGCAGAGGCACCCGTTCTCCACCATTCCTCGTCACGCCCCCGCCCTCTCGCTGGGCACGCAGTCCTTCTTCTCCTCGCTGGGCCGTGCTCTCAACTCGCCGAGCTCCAGCCGCGACTCACCTGCCTCTCCCAGCGCCGCGAGCGCCGCGAGCGCCCGCAGCTACGGCGCGCGACAGTACCCACAGCATCGTACGCTCAGCGCGCGGCGCACGGGCACCGTAAGGCTCGCCATGCCCGACATCACAGAGGCGCAGCAGGCGCACCAACAAGGACAGGGACATGGACATGGACAAGGCAGCGTAAGCCAGCCAGACGCATACGGCGCCATTGCCAGCGGCCCCGACGGCGCATTGCCCGTCGCCGTGTCGGGCGCGGGAGCGGGAGCGGGAGCGCGAGGGCATGGGTGAGTTCGTGTGCAGGGCGGGATTGCTGGGTTCGCTAGAGAGGAGAGTAGAGGCAGGGGAAAGAGAAGGCGAAGCAAGGGCAACAGGTTGGGCGATAGCGTCGCATGTGGCGAGAGGGGGACGGGCAGTTGCGGAGGCGCCGAGGAGCAGTGTATGGATGGGGAGGAACGATTCAGCATCGCATATTCCTATCTAGGCCAGGTCAAAGGATTGGCGGTGCTCGGCGGGGGAGAGAGAGGGGGGAGGGGAGGGGGAGGCAAGCTTGGCGTGGTATGCCCTCTATCTTTGCTAAACTCACCCCTGCCCCTTTCTCACAGGCCCTCGCTGCGCACGCACTACCGTCTCACGCGCCGCGAAGTGCTTCGCGGCGCGGCGAACCGCTTTGTGCACAGCACCGTCTATCTCTACTTCTACGGCGCCATGGCCCTCGCATCCACGCTCACCGTCGTGCTGTCCCTCTGGCAGCCGTGTCCCGGCGCGCTGTTCTACGGATTGGAACTGGCGATCAATGTCTGCCTCATCGCGGAGGTGGGAGTGAGGGGAGTGGCGTTTGGCAAAGTGAGTTCTTGGGGCAGTGACAAGCTGAGATGGGCAAACGCAAATTAGGGGCTGGCGGCATGAGGCGGAGACGGGGTAAGAGATAAGGGAGAGGGCGGTGTGAGTGGGGCGAGG